>NW_020439538.1:96597-135599 GCF_000699045.2 Agrilus planipennis
AGCTGCCTGCGACGCGCTGATGAGATCCAAAAAGATCGAAATAGCGATCCGCGTCTAGCAGTTTCGACAGAATAGAGACCACTTCGAATTATTTTATTCGATTATGGTAACGTGCCTATCACGTTGAGGTTGGCTACGTCGGGATTCGTTTTTAGCAAGTAGATATCCACACAAGTGGACCTTGTTGGAGTATACGTAATCCTAAAATGTAGCATCGTGCTACAGATGGCGTTTACCGCGTCATTTGTAGTATTTTCTAAATCGCACTGTTAAGGCAGCAGGTAACAGTTGGTCTGTGTTCTGTCGGAGCTGCCTGCGACGCGCTGATGAGATCCAAAAAGATCTGGCAGTTTCGACAGAATACAGACCACTTCGAATTATTTTATTCTGTAGATATTGATCGCAATTCTGCGACTATGCAGTATGTAATCTAATAAAATGACACAGATTGCACCTCAGAATATGCCAGATGTTAAACAACGAACAGACCCCTACAGTGTTAATATTGATAATGATTAATTTTATTAGAAACCTCTGTGAGAGTCTCTATTTTTGCATGATGTATTTATAATTGTCCCAGGGAGACGCATATTGGCATCACGTATACTGTAATCGGGTACAGTAGATAACACTCAATTGACATAATATACAGTATTATTATGATGTCCGATTTTAGTTCCATTATTCCGGATTAGAGGGCAATAATTTTGATTAATTTACGATTCGAATGGAATCCGAAACGTTCCAGGTCACAATTGGACATTATCTATCTTACCTACTCCAACCTGTTCATGGTAATGGAATGTCAGGTTGTCAATAAAGTGTATGAACAATTGCTTTCATCTATCTACCCTCTCCACCTTTCTCCTTGTTCTATGACCGTCGTCTTCTTGATGTCATTCTCCAGGGTTACATTGTATCACAGGAAAATTAAACGTCACTATAGAATGAATGCAGACTCAAATGAATACACGTACTCATCAACATACACATGTATAAATTGTTGGATAGATTAGAACATCCCACATCCTTAACTATTTGTAAACAGTAATCTAATCTAGGTCTACCTTTAATGTGTCTCTCACTAGATCTTCGTGCCTGAGAAGGTGTCCTACCAGCCTATATTTCCTATTTCTTATTAACTTCCATAGAATCTTCTGTTCTCCTATTCTTTCCTCTTCATTTCTAATCTTCCCTATCCGCGGTATTGTCTGTCCATGTTTCGCACACATACAGCGCCGTGCTCCAAACATACGCCTTTAACAACCTTTTTTCTAGATTAAACGTTCGCGAGCATAAAAGTGACTTCTCTTTATTGAAGGCGACACGAACCTGAGCTATCTTTTGCTTTATATCCCTACTACTCCTTCGGCTCTGACTTATCTGACTTCCTATCTTTATATTCGCTCTGTCCCTACTTGTCCTTCCCTTGCATACCAGTATTTTTGTTTTACATTTATTTATTTTCATACAGTACTGTTTTGTCACCACCGCTTCCATTTTATTTAAGGCTATCTCTAACTCCTCCTTGCTAGCTGCTAATACTGCTATATCATCTGCAATTCTATGCATACTAATATTTTGCCCCTGTATATCTATCCCTAAAATTGTACTGTCTTTAATGATCTTGATCGCGTTTTCGATGTGTAGATTAAAAAGTAGCAGTGACAGTGTGTATGCCTGTCTGACTCCTTTCCTAATATTTACTTCTCTACGTTGTAGCCCTATCTCTATAACTGCCTATTGTTCTTTATACAAACTAAGTATCACTCTTCTATCTTTGTAACTTATCCCTACTTTTTAAGTATATTTAACATCTTGTCGATTTAGACTCAAAAGCTTCTTCTAAATCTGCAAATCCTATATACACACTCCTTGCTTTTTCTATCGTTTTCTCTATGGCTACACGTAAAGCTAGAATGGCCTCCCGCGTTCCTCTATTTCTTTTAAACCAAAATTGATCCTCCCCTAATATTTCTTCTTCTATTTTTTATACAGCATATTATATTTTTGTATTGTTTCTTCTTCTACAATTCTGTTACAGCCCGTATATACAATGATTTACATACCGTGCTCAAGAGTAACACGAAAAAAGATACTTACCGAAGTTTCTGGAAGTAATCAACAATACTCCATCAAATAACCAGAGTCAGACGAATATAAATGTAACAGACAACTGATTCGACAGATAAATAACAGTACCTACATTGTGTATTCTTTATGTGCAAGATTACTCATAAGTCATAACGACTGATGTTTGATAAAAAAGGTGGAGATTCTAGATTGCAGTGTCCTTTGTTTATGTGCAAACGTTTCTCCAAAATTAACAAGTGGCATGTTCAATGTATTACTTATGATAATTAGCGCCTGAATGACCAGCAACAAGCCAAAATTTAAATAAACAGATATATCTACCAGAAAATTCGTTACAATATACAACAGTAATTTCATGCCACGCGAGATCTGTCAAAATTTTATTAGTTTGCGAGTCGTATCTAAGACAGGACTAGCATAATATAAACAGTAGGATTACTTGGGAGGTTTCTAGTTAAAACCATAATACTTCTTCACCCTCAACCAAAATGGCAACAATATTTCCTCCACGTCTCAAACGTTAATTCTTTTAATATTGTAGAAGTTGAAGAACGCTATCAAATAATTGTTTTATCACACTACCTGGTACTTTTATTTGTCATCAGTTCTTTGTTTTATCTACACGGAATAAAATTATGTTACTTCAGCGAACACTTATGGCATATTGCAGACATAAAGATTCATTTTTACAACCTTTGGGGAATCTCACTGTCATATCTCTACAAAGTTTCATCCATTTCCCCTTTATGTATACACTTATTACCGTAAGCATGTGTGGTACTAATGGGAACATATTACTGATGTAATTTTAACGATTAGAACATTTCCGAAAAACTTATCCAGTTCCTTTTCTCCACGTTTTCACAAAATATAATAGCATTTTTGAAAAATTGCGAGTGGAATTCAACGATATACGGTAGGTGCATGTTCTATAATTCGTACTGTCACAGTATAAAGATTCCATACAGTAGGTTCACACCTCTGATCTGTATAAAATACCGAAAGTTTTTGCAGGTCATCATAAATTAACTTCATGCGGGACGGTTCAATAGTTTTACCGAAGTGTTTAGATACAAAATGTATTTGTTAGTGGATATTTTGTGGATAAAGTGGTGAAGCGTAGTCAGGAAAGGGAATTATGGGTGTTTGTCGCCGTAGGTTGACGACTTTTATGTATGGGCCACTATTTGGAATTACCCAAATGTAACTTGTTGATATGAAACTGCACTCGGATTTAATTATTTATTTACAACACTTAACTAAGGATTAATAAACACAAACAAATTGATAACAAAAAACCTAACTTATGTAGAGAGTGGACTGTATAAAATTGGAATGAATGAAAATATAACACGAACGGAAAGAGCGAATGATTGATTACATTGAAGACCAAATTGCAACTGCCTCTGAAAATGACTGACTTCTGAAAATAGAAAAGTGGAGGAAATAGTTTGGGGGTGGACTTACATTAAAATTTGAAAAGGTTGATTGGTTGAAGAAAAAGTAGAAGATCGTGATTTGTTATGAAAGGAAGATAGGGATACAGAGGGGTTGAAAGATAGTGGGAGTACCAGAAGGGCATTAACCGCTACTTGGGGTACCGACACACGTGCAACGCATCTTTGCCGTTCGAATTCTGGGAAACATAACCCAAGCGAAAACCCAATTGAACTTTATTGGGGTTTTCGTGTTCGAATAGAAGAAACTGAATATTACAATAGAAACTAGACACAATGGTCAATAAAATCTTTGAACTTCGATGGTCGGCAAACTACAATTCCCAAATAACTGCTGTAAAATATATACAATTGAAAATACTGCAAAAGTAATAAAATAAACATTCCGCTAGAAATACCTACAAAGATAAATGCTGAAAAATATACAAAAAAAAATAAAATAGATATTACGACTCAACAATGGGCGTGGCTAGGAATTGAATGTACTGTATAAAATCTTTATAGAAAAAACTTTAAACTTTTGAGTATTTCATTCTCATCAGCTATTATTGCTGATGGGCGGACGATCTCTCCGGACTACGCCAGAAGGTAGGGCGGAAGGGCCTTCTTCAGTCTCTTTTCAGGGATCGTGGGAATGGGTGGGTGGTGATTCGGGTGAGAAAGATGAGACGAACGAAATGAAGACAGAGGAAAACGAAAAATTATCTGTGGAATATTGGAAACCATAGAAAAACTTGGACCAAAGCCAGACGGAACCAGAATCGATCCGGCGCCTTCCCGAATGCTAATCAATGGTTTAAACCTCTACGTTATACCGCTCGGTGAATCTTTATACTGTAATACTGTCTTATGTTACGATAGACAATAGAATAATATGAGAACATTATTGAATTGAAATCACATTCTTGTGAAACATCGAAGTGAATTAACGATAGCAGAAGAAATTGCAATATGCAATTATAATTCTAAAGATTCTGGAATAAGGATGTGACTAGCAAGAAAACAGAAAGTGAAGAAAATAATGTAAACAGTAGGTTAGTGCTCAATATAAAAGTTAAAAATACTAATTGTTGGTAATGAAATTTCAAGATTTAAAATTCAAAAAAGTAATTTCGCAGTTGCATAGGAGTATAAATATTAACGTACCTGTCTTGGATTTTCCGTTGGTTTCTTCCGAAAATGTGAGAACAACCTTTAGATTATCTTCGAAAGCAGCTGATTTATAAGGGATTTCTCTAGGAGTTGCCGAAGTGAATAACACTTCACCGGGTATGACGTGTCCATCAATCACCTTTGAATCGATTGATTCCAATCTCGAATTCTGAAACAATAGAGTATTATTACTATCGTCAATTTTACTTGTATTTTTGTGTACTTTTATTCAGTAACTCTTCTCAGAGAAATATTTTTAGATTTTAGTTCTTAATACATATTGAGGTGCAGGGTGAATTTTCTAATTTGATCATCCCTTTATCTTCATCAGTAGTGACATTTTTAAAGTGTATAATAATGGTTTTTATAATTTCTTTTGTGGTGTCCTCAAAATTGTTACTAAAATTTTCTTAAGATTATTAATTAATATTAACCTTTAGTGTGCGACCGAAAGTTCGGTTTCGGCAAAAAAAACGAGTTTCGGTTTCGGCGGCAAACTNCTGTGCTTTGTATGACGTCCATTCGTTGTTATTATAAGCGGATTCTACTGTATATCTTTAAACAAGCGTCTCGTTTTCCTCAATTCCTGAAAATGTTTAACTTTATTTCTGCATCTCCTTCTGTTACACATCAATTGGTGTAATGTCATTCCTTTTTCTTTATTAGTGTCCGCTTTTCTATGTTTACGATATTCCATATAACGTCGTGGGAAAAAGTATTAGGCGTTCCTATCTCACCTATTTATTATGGACTTTCATGGAGTCCTCTTTCTGTCGATCAAAGTGGACGGCTTATTTATCTTTTTGTTTATGAAACATCCTTAAAACACAAGAAAAACTTCGAAGGAAGAAGACAGCGTATTTTCTCAAAAATAATTAGAGAAACTCTAAAACTTGTTTCGATTTCGGAATCATTTTCAACGAGTACATATAAAAACTCACACAAATTCTTAAGCAAAATAAAGTTCAATAGTCAATTTTTCAATCTATCGCGAAAAATCTCCATAAGGTTACATGTAAAATTTTCCTTTTTGAAACCAAGATAAGGTATTTAAATTTAAATTCCGTCAGAAGCCTTTTTATTTGTTGAAGTCCAAAAGTACTTAGTACCGAGAAGAAAATTGTTGGAGGTTGGGTGACAAATGGAAACGAAACACTCGTCTAAATTTTAAACAACCGATTTATATTGAACTCGAAAATACAAAATGAAAAATTAATTGTGTACAAAGGTTGATTAGTAACCAACTATGACAACGGAAACAATAAAAAACGAGAGCCCATGTGTATAGGATGGTGGGCGAAACCGGCGGACACCACAATTGAAGTATTGCCAAGGCGCGTTAGCTTTTTTTTGGGGTTCGCCAATAGCCCTGCCATCCCATTAGAAAACACTAATTAGAATTTCTATAATCATCCTTATTGAACATTTACTGCACGATATTTCCGTTAAAATTAAAATATTATAGAACAACGAAAAAACACAACAACTAATGTATTGGTTGTAACTCTCATTAACTGGGAAATCCTGGGACTCCCACAGTGTTGCCAAGTAAACCTTCAGAATGGCTTGTAAGTAGAGACGGCTGTGGTAGAACTTATTCGCCTCCAAGTGAGCGTTGTCAAGATTATGAAGACAATTACTATTATTATTCACTTTGAATTGTACAGCCCATTTCAATTTGTTAGAATTGTGACCTTGAAAAAATCTGCGCGAAGATAGAAAGAATATACACTAGGCGTGAGCAAGACAGGAATAGTCGGAACAAGCTTGAACGAGCAGAGCTCTCGATGTGCGGTCTTAGGAGATCGGCTAGAACTGTACAGTACTAGACAAAAATGTTTAGCAATTTCTTAAAACAAAAATGTATATAAATTAACAATAGAAAACAAAGCAAAAGTTTTATAGATGTGTAGNTCACACACTCACACACGCATACACACACACACACACACACACACAAGCGAGCGCACACACAGTGGAACGAATGGTACACAATCGGTTCCATGGTGAATATTAATTTAAAATTGTGCCTAAATGAAAATTTAAATATGACGAAGTGTAACGTGACCAAAATAAATACAATGCTCCGATAACAGAATAATAAATCATATCTAATTACGTACAAGTGGGCTAATTGCAAAGGAAGTGTTAAATATAAACTTAAGCTATTTTACGCAACAAAAACTCAATTAAAAGAATTGATTCGTCTCATTTGTAGTAACACGGAACCAGTAATGTTTTTCAGCAACAATGCTTTTAAATATTTAAAAATTGGCCTTAAAATCAGTTACTACGGCATGTCAAAGCATGACTGCATTTTTGAGTCGTAGGTACAAAGCATTAAAAATGAATGACATGCATTACAATGCAAATTTTACTATTGTGTGGAAAAATCGATAGAAACGTTTCGTCAAACAATAGCACAGGGTCAAATCAGTTTTATCAAAAAGAATCACTTTTGTTTTCGCGTACAATTAATTTGGAAATTAAAAAAGACGTTGAATGTGTATATTTGGAGCACGGCTATGTATGGGTGCCACAAGTGGACGAAAACAATAGTCTAAATCTTTATGCCAGGCGTCGGCATGTAATGTTATTTAATTTGGTATTTGAATGTTTCTTAAAATTTTTATCGAGGTCCAGAAAAAGCATATTCCTTCCTCCAAAAATAATGAGGGTGGCGCTCAAAACTCAAACATACTTTGTTGTCTACGGAAAATATTATTTAAATAATTTACTTTGAAAAACGTTTGGCGCTCCAGTTCTTGACCTTCCGCGGTCGGTCCGGACCTGGACCGCGCTCATCCAGTTGCTGACCGGGACTCTGGGACTCTAACGCATGCCGGTTGGTCTAATATTTAAAGTGCTTTCCAATGTTTTAAATAGTCTCTACAGGGGCTCCAATAAATAAATAAAATAAATGTCTCTGCCAACACGAACACCTCTCCTCAAACAGAGATAAGATCGCAAAAAAACTTGGGTGTTTCATTCCCACCAGCCACTAGCGGGCAGTCTCTCCGGACTACGCCGGAAAGTAGGGCGGAAGGCCCTCTTCAGCCTGCTTTCAGAAATTGTGGGAATGGGTGGGTGGTGGTTCGGGTGAGAAAAATGAAACGGACGAAATGAAGAGAGAAGAGAATTAAAGATTATCGGTGGAATATTACTGCTCCAGCATTTGCCTAAGTGATCCAAGGAAGAAGAGATCGCAAGTCAACCTGTCTAATATCCTACGCTTAACTAGAGAGATGCCGACAGTGTACAGGCACATGTTGTAAGGTATATTCGGAAGTTTACTGTAGCTAATTCTAATTGTAGGTTAAGTCTTTATTGGTTTTTCAAACTTTATTTTTGAACACACGAACCGCCACTGATACACATGCTCCATAATAATGTAGCTACGTGGTAATTGTAGTCCAATAAGTTTTATTGATCCTTAGCTGGGGTTTCTCAACTATTATCTCCACGATTAAAGCATAACTTTGCCGCTGACATAATCCCTGGGGCAGTTTCAACGTTGTCATACTTATTACATTAGGACTATAATATCCCTTCGACCATGGCTTAACGCCGTCAACTGGTTTGAAATCCCGTTTCTCAAGATCGAAGAGGGTCTAGTGGAAAATTTATCACTGCTAACATTACACAGATTCTATTACATTAGCAGGGATTATTTATTCTAAAACTATCCGATACTGTAATTTATCTAATCCACAAAAGGTATGACACCTAACGAGAACAGGAAGTTGTTTGTGAATAAGTAATTACAAGAGGGACAACTAACTAATTAGATAAATAATTTACAAACAAAAAGCGATTAAGTACATGTCGGATTAGCACCATCTATTTAAGGAGCTCGTTTTCAAGCGACAGATATTTTTGAGGTTATATTAGGTTTTGGTGAATGGTGTACTGTAATCGAAAATATTGTTTAAATAAATACATAATTATTATTACATATACAGGATGTTTCTAAAATAAGTAGCAAGCTTGTAGGAGGTGATAGAAAATTAAGTAAATGTTTGGTGGTAGGATTACGCACGGAAATACGACACTGCAACGCCGCATTCAATCAGCTGCCACTTAGAAGCATGCAAATTGTATTGCTTTTGCAATTTTGTACTCATTTATTGGTTGTTATTGATTATATAATAGATTGAAGATGTTTACAGTCATCTTAGAGTAGTTCTTTGTATGTATTACATACGTATATATGTATGTAGACAGTCGAAGTCATTAGAAGTAGGTCAATGTGTCATTGTTATAGGTCAGTGCAGAATAGTATCATAGCATTAACTAATGCGTAAGATTTTAGACCATTTTATTAGAACTCAATCCGTTTGAATTCTTTTTTTAGGGTTGTATGAAACAGCGCCTGTATCTAACGTCAGCGCAGAACGCTAATGATTTGTACGACCGTGTATGATCGCTGCAAATCAGCTACGTCAAATACTGTACTGATGCTATAATTAATATTTTCTAACGAAGGGATAGAGTTGTTGGCGAACCATGCATAGAAAGGGTGACGCACCTTGGCAATATCTCAATGGTGGTTTGGAAATTTAATATTTAGAGTATTTAGGATTGCGACTTCGCCTGGCTTTCTTACAAATTTTTTGTCTCTTCCACGCTACTTTACTGATCATGCGCTTCCCAATTGCATTTAATTAACACCCTCCAAAGGTTGCTATTTACTTCAGAAACACCCTGTATATTAACTGATAAAAAAGAAGAGGATATAAAATATTTTATTCAAGGGTGTCCTGGAAAAATGAAGACTCTTAGACTTAGTTCTTCTGGCGTAAGTGCTACAAGTTAAGGATTTGAAGTACTCAAGAGAGCTGATTATTTCCTACTATTATAAAATAGCAAATTCATTTCACATTACTTTTGAAATTCACAATTCGTAATGAATTTCGGTATTATTCAAACGTACATATATAATAATAGTATAATTTCGGTTACAAATGATTATGAGATTATTTACTTTCGGTAAATTCTTTGAAGTTACACTAAATAGAAACTTCATTTTATCTCAATTTAAAGAAAATGTATGGCGGACTTAAACAACAGATAGAAACAAAAACGACTACTTAAACCGAGAGCCTCCAGAATTCTCTGGTTCACTGAATCTAGGTATTGAAATATCTTCCTTTCAAGTTTCCTTTGGGGAGAACGGCTACAGGGCTATATTGCCTCTGCTACAATTCCCGCTGAGTTTTTGAAATTGCTTTGCTTTGAGGATTTTCATTTTGTTTGATAGGCATTCATTTGAAAGTGAGAAAAACAAAAAAAATGTTTTTGAAGCGACCGTTAGTAAAACTCGCAACCCTTATATCAACGTTTACAGCTAAAAACTACAGGGTTGCGCTTTTATGTAACCATAATTTCTGTTAAAACGATTAGCAATTTTTTTTATAAACGGGAAAACAACATATGTTTTAACTCAAAATTTATGACACGTGGAAATAGATGCCTTAAGAATTTACCTTAACTTGGTTTAGCCAGTTTGGTTTTATTATAAACGACTGCCGCAAGTGACAATCGATATAGCAGCGGCATTATCTTTGATAAGGCTGCCGAAAGCCGATAACCACGTTCAGAGATCGTGCAGTAAACAGACTGTAAGACAAAAAAGGATTTACGGGAAGCTTCCGCCACATCTCAACTACTCGTAACAAGGACATGGGTGCATTCATCGCACTCAAACTTCCGAAACAACTTCATCTCCCAAAAATCATCATCATCATAGGATCGTCAGTCCTAAGACTGGTTGGACACGCACCTTCAGGCTTTCTTATCCGAACCTTCGTATTTTTTTAAAACCAGAACATCCTACATCCTTAACTAACCCTTCGTGCATGAGAAGGTGTCCTACCAACCCATCCCACTATTTATTATTGACTTTCATATCCCCATCGTTCGCCTGCAACACTATATTTCTAACGCTTCCAATCGTTTCTTTTAGTTTTTTATTAAGGGTCCAAAGGGGATTGTTTAAACAGAGATCAACTGCAGTATTACTAGACAGCTCTTCGTGCTGTTGGTTCTTATTTTTCTACAGTATCAGTACTGAAAGGTTCTGTAGATATTAGAAAACACTACAAATGGCGCGGTAAACGTCATCTGTAGCACGATGCTACATTTTAGGATTATGTATGCTCCAACAAGGTCCACTTGTGTGGATATCTACTTGCTGCAAACGAATCCCGGCGTATCCAACCTCAACGTGATAGGCACGTTAGCTTAATCGAATAAAATAATTCGAAGTGGTCTGTACAGATGGCGTTTACCGAGTCATTTGTAGTATTTTCTAAATCGCACTGTTAAGGCAGCAGGTAACAGTTGGTCTGTGTTCTGTCGCAGCTGCCTGCGACGCGCTGATGAGATCCAAAAAGATCGAAATAGCGATCCGCGTCTAGCAGTTTCGACAGAATAGAGACCACTTCGAATTATTTTATTCGATTAAGCTAACGTGCCTATCACGTTGAGGTTGGCTACGCCGGGATTCGTTTTCAGCAAGTAGATATCCACACAAGTGGACCTTGTTGGAGCATACATAATCCTAAAATGTAGCATCGTNATTTAACACAAATTTTATAAACAGGATAAAATTATAAGTGAAATTCTTGGTAATTATCCATAATTGGGCCTCCACACCCAAATCGCTCCAAAAAGTTTTTAATCGATTTCTGATCATTCTACATAATAGAATTAGATATTAGAAGGTAGGGGAGACAGTTTTTTATGACTTCATAAATTAAAAATAAAAAAATTTTGAATGACAATTTTCCTAAATTCAAATCAGTTCTAAACTGTAGGTACGCGAAGAGGGCTAATTTAAATCAATAGGCAATTTGTTTTAAGCAATCACCTGCCTCCGCATTCGGCGCAGACGCGCACATTGTACTACCCGTCCTAAAGCATATTATCGGTTATATAGAAAAACCGTTTGTCTATTTTAACCTGTCAAAAACTAATATAATTTATATTAACTAAGGTTGCTATTGTATTTTTTTGTATTTCTTCACCTTAAAAGAAAAATTTGCATCAAGATGATTTTCTTTTTAGTTCTTGGTTTTTCTTTTACTGTACATTTTATAACGATGTCGGTAGTCAAACGATGTATGCTTGTATGAGGGATTGTTTTATTTGATAAGATTTCGCTTGTTGAGGTTAAAAAGCAATGAGAAACTCGAAATTCAAATTTCCTGTAATTTAATTTTTATTTGTTCCGAGCAGAAAGAAAATGGCTATTGATTAAAAGGTTTGTAGTCGATTGTAGAAGCATGGAATTGTAATCTAAAACGAAAAATACGTTTGAACAAGGGGCCATAAAATAATAACACGAGTATATCGATTGAAAAAAATAATCTATTCGTTATCAGGATAACTAAACGGTTTTATAGTCGTATAAAAACGCTATTAATTCCTGGTAAATAAATAAAGGCCAATGAGAAACATGACGGCTTTTAAATCGATTGTAGTGGCACTAACGCTCATTTCTGTATCCAGTAAGTAACAACTAATAATTAACTAGATATAGTAGTTAGTATGTACGTTTAAATTTCATTAACAAAAAATTTAAGTGATTAACTATTTCTACCACCAAAATTTTTTTAAATCATCCATTTAATGCTTATAATGACTTCGTTTTGTGATCGTAGGGCTTAAACTAACAATTTTAAAAACAACTGAAATCGTTAATTAGCTTTTTAGAATATGTTTCGATAGAATTGTGTAAGTCATGTAATATTTGAATGACATTAATATGAATTTTAAACTTAAAAAGTAAATTAACTTAATTATACAAAACGACAAAATGGCCATAAAATTATTGCACAATAAGTATTTCGTTGTTTACATTTAGTTATTAATTAATTTCTTGGTAGCGATAGTAATACAAACATATTAATGTTGCACATGTTCTTTTGGTCTAATATTTGAATGAGTTGCATTATTTCTTATCTATCGAGTATCGATTATCAAATTATCATGTCCAAACAGTGACTACTATGATAAAATCATAATGCATGACGATTACATTTGTGTATTTGTGGTAAGAACCTTCATAAATTTTTTTAAGGATTTGACTACATAAGCCGTTTTTTTTGAAAATGTTAAGAGTAAAAACGTCAATAAGAACAGATCAAGTTCTTGATCAGTAATTTATCTAAACGAAGTTAGTCGCGATTTCGATCTATTTGATTTCATCATTACCCATAAGCAGTCTGGTTAACTTACCAATCTAACCGAAGATGCTCTATATGAACAAGTTTATACAATATCGAATTACAGCACAACGTCGTCACCTATTGATATTTGTAGCTAACTACTCTAGTACCAAACTACTAACTGTTGAAGATATCAACCTTAGAAGTCGGTAAAATGTCTAGAAAATGTCTGGAGGGAATCCTGAAAGCGTACGGGAGAATTAGATACTTCAAACAAATATCAATAGATGACGACAAAATGTCATAACTCGATAAAAACTATAACCTAGGCATTTGTAATAAAATAAAACTAGTCGAGTACGTGTAGGTACACTGAGGGTTCTATAGTAAACCCTGAAGATGTATACCAAGTTAGATACTGTAATAGCAATGGTCGGAATGTACTTTTCCCAATTTTGTGTTTATAATGGTTCAAATTTTTAAATATTTGTGAAGATAGACACTTTTTTTTATAAAAGTTAAACTGTAATTATTTTAATGTGAAGGGATTGAGTAATGTTGTACATAATCTGCAACTTAATTCTTATATAAAGCCGACTTGGACCTGGTTACACAATACTTCTAGAGACCGTAGTTTTGATGGCCCCTCTCGTAAAATATTTTGCCTTCCTAGATACAGGAGTAGAAGCAATAGTTGGGACATTCAAAATTGCCATAGTCCACAACAAAACCATCGTATTTACTATTTTCCTTCGACTTATTAACTAGACAAGAGCGGTTGCTGACAGAACGCCTGTCTTTACTGACGACAGACGTTGTAGAGAATATCGTAAACATAAAAAGGGGTATCAGGTAGGACTTGCAGCGAACACTAATAAAGAAGAAGGAATAACATTATACCAATTAATGTGTAACACTGAGATGCAGTCAAGAAGAATTTAAGAATGTTATCAGCATAGGGTTTTAGAAATAGTTCAACATCCTCTGGAGTTTAGGAAACCAAAGACGTTTGTTTAAAAATTTAATTCCAGTTAGGCAGNGGTTTCGGTCGTAAAAACCAGTTTCGGTCGGACACTGTTAACCTTGGATCGAAGTAACGTTTATCGGTGGTACAAAATGTTCTCAGAGGACCGAGAAAATGTGAACGACGAAGAGCATGCCGGACACCCCAGCACGTCAACAACAGACGAAAACATTGATAAAGTGAATAAAATAGTATTAGCTAATCGTCCAATCACCGTTAGAGAAGTTGCTGAGGACCTAAACATTTCGATTGGCTCCTGCCATTTGATTTTTACCAATGATTTGGACATGAGACGAGTCGCCGGAAATTCGTACCAAAATTGTCCAATTTCGACCAAAAACAGCATCGCATTAACATTGCTAAGGAGCTGTTGGACTCTGTCCGCGACGACCCAAATTTGCTCCAAAAGGTCATAACTGGTGACGAATCATGGGTTTATGATTATGACATGGAAACCAAAGCTTAATCATATCAATGGAAGTTGCCACGCGAGCCAAGACCGAAAAAAGGGCGTCAAGTTAGGACGATTGTGAAGGTTTTGCTTACAGTTCTTTTCAATTGCATGGGCATGGGTGAATCATGAGTTCTTAATAAGATATATTACATGGATTTGTGTAAAAACAAAAATTGTACCATGTTAACGACCCTGCTCACACATCGTTGTTTGTGGGCGAATTTTTTGGCCAAAAAAACACAGTAATAATGCCATATTTCCCAGATCTAGCTGTTTTTTTCTTGTTCCCGAAACTGAAGAGGCCCATGAAAATACAAGACTACGTTACGATTGAGGACATGAAGACGGTATCGAAGGAGGAGCTAATAAAGATCGCAAAAAATGATTTTTTTGAACTACTTCGAGGATTAGAAAGAATGTTGGAGCTAATTTGACTGAACTAGATGTATTTCTACAGATCTTCATTATCAACTTTTTTACTTCGATACTTGTTGAATTCTCTGGCCGCTACGTTGAATTGTATGTAGCGACTGAATTTATTCAAACGTAGAAGGTGCATGTCGTAGGCATTACAAACGCTTAACTTTGTAGAACGTTAAAGTTCGGCAAGTTCTCCATTGAGATACTAAATACCAACTTTCCGTAGACAGTCAGTTTAAACAATTCATGAGAGCGCTACGGTGCTCAAAGAAACTTATGTTCTGGGATAATTTTCGCTAGTAAACGATAGTTTACATTGTCATGAATTTCTTTCAAGAAGTTGCTAACAGGAAAGTTCAGGAGTTGTGACAGGCATTCTAATAAGAAAACTGGAGTCCTGTATTTTGTCTTTAAAGTGTTGTGTACGAAAAGACTTCAGCATTAATAATTCAATAAAATTGATCAAAAGAAGAACTGAATTGAAAGTATTTTGAACCGTGTGTTTGGTTTTAACATTTTTTATTAGAAATCTCTTTTGAACTTCTGAAAGCACAATAATAAAACAGCCCTTCAAAGCCGTAGTAAAGGTTCTTTAATACAACCGTACTGTAAAACAATATTTTGCCTCATTTTTCCACTTTTCAATCATCCAACTAGGTATTAAATAGCAAGGGAGATCAAAGGTTTTCGGCAGAACGTAAAAGAATTAAACTCTTTGATATTTATTAACAAGCAGACACGGGTTTTTAGTGAAAAATAGATTTCATTCGAGTTAAAAAAACGAGAGGAAATTATAAGTGTACTCGAACCTAATCAGTAATAGTCGTCCATTATATCATTCTTCGTTTATCGTTTTGACCTAATTTTTATTGATTCTTCAGCGTAAAAATTAAATTTACCAATTACGAAAGAGTTGGCTTGGGATAGTGTAACTTTTTTCAAACTGTTTACAGGAAAATTCAATGTTTTTTTCCTTCCTTTAACGCAAATTCTTGACGTAAGAATAGAAATAGAACCACATTTTCTCTCTAATAATTTTGGACATACCCAGTTGACAGTCGGCTGTATTGTTACAAGGCTTACCTGGCGCTTACCTGGCATTCGACTGACCCGAGTTCTGTCCTCGGCTGATTCAATATCTTTTTTTAATACTAAAAGAGTATATGAAGGTTTTTGTAAGTTATGATGCGAAAGGCATGTGTGTAATGAATGTTGTCGTGACTATTAACAATGTTTAGTATAATGTCTTCCGTGTGGGTTTTGAGTTTTCAATATTCCCATCATAAAGTGTTGCTGCCAATGAATTCAAATAAGTCTAAATGTTGTTGTGATGCTTGAAACGCTTGGTTAGTTTGGAAACGCTACTCTCCTAGCCCTAGCCACTTCTTCAATTTAGATAAAAGAGGGAAGTCACTTGACGGTAGGTCAGGACTATATGGCGGGTGGTCGACAATGTCCCATTAAAATTGTTCGAATAACCACTGGGTTGCACCAGCAATGTGCGGAACGGATGTTTCCACCGATCAGAACAACTCTGACTTGTCAGCATGCCTCTCTTTCTGTTTTGGATTGCTCTCCGACCTAGCGTAATGTATCTTTTCTAGATTTTTTTCGCTTTCATACAAATGAGGAAACTGTTTTCTAATAATTTCTCAATTTTTTCCTCACATTAGTTTTTATTTACGTATTCCACCAAGTACCGAGGAGGAATAGAAGTCTCCCCTTACTGAATGTCGGTACAATAAATACGTAACCCACCATGCGGGAAGCGGCCTATAATGGGTTGCCTAGATCTGGCTAGTATCAAAGAAGAGTAGATGCCACATTCTGGATCTTTCTAGAATAGTTGTCGCGGAATTGGAAAAGTCAATTCGAGTTCTAGTTACGAGGCGATCAAAAGTGAAATAGGAAGATGGAAGAAGCACTAACTAAAGAGTGCGATATTGTAATGAACAATTCATTAATTAATAATGGTAATGTTAATTAAAGAGTAAATAGTTAACTGACTGATTACGCGATAATATGTTTGACTTGCATATGTTTCTCACTCGTTTTTGTACAAATGCTGTGTTAAGTCTCTAACTCACGCCCAACTTCATGTGTGGCGTTTTGTCAACCTGTTGCGCAATGTACTATTCTATAAAATTCGTTAAAACCTTCTACTATCACATTCATCATCCNATAGGCACGTTAGCTTAATCGAATAAAATAATTCGAAGTGGTCTGTACAGATGGCGTTTACCGAGTCATTTGTAGTATTTTCTAAATCGCACTGTTAAGGCAGCAGGTAACAGTTGGTCTGTGTTCTGTCGCAGCTGCCTGCGACGCGCTGATGAGATCCAAAAAGATCGAAATAGCGATCCGCGTCTAGCAGTTTCGACAGAATAGAGACCACTTCGAATTATTTTATTCGATTATGGTAACGTGCCTATCACGTTGAGGTTGGCTACGTCGGGATTCGTTTTTAGCAAGTAGATATCCACACAAGTGGACCTTGTTGGAGTATACGTAATCCTAAAATGTAGCATCGTGCTACAGATGGCGTTTACCGCGTCATTTGTAGTATTTTCTAAATCGCACTGTTAAGGCAGCAGGTAACAGTTGGTCTGTGTTCTGTCGGAGCTGCCTGCGACGCGCTGATGAGATCCAAAAAGATCTGGCAGTTTCGACAGAATACAGACCACTTCGAATTATTTTATTCTGTAGATATTGATCGCAATTCTGCGACTATGCAGTATGTAATCTAATAAAATGACACAGATTGCACCTCAGAATATGCCAGATGTTAAACAACGAACAGACCCCTACAGTGTTAATATTAATAATAATTAATTTTATTAGAAACCTCTGTGAGAGTCTCTATTTTTGCATGATGTATTTATAATTGTCCCAGGGAGACGCATATTGGCATCACGTATACTGTAATCGGATACAGTAGATAACACTCAATTGACATAATATACAGTATTATTATGATGTCCGATTTTAGTTCCATTATTCCGGATTAGAGGGCAATAATTTTGATTAATTTACGATTCGAATGGAATCCGAAACGTTCCAGGTCACAATTGGACATTATCTATCTTACCTACTCCAATCTGTTCATGGTAATGAAATGTCAGGTTGTCAATAAAGTGTATGAACAATTGCTTTCATCTATCTACCCTCTCCACCTTTCCCCTTGTTCTATGACCGTCGTCTTCTTGATGTCATTCTCCAGGGTTACATTGTATCACAGGAAAATTAAACGTCACTATAGAATGAATGTAGCCTCAAATGAATACACGTACTCATCAACATACCCATGTATAAATTGTTGGAAAGATTGGAACATCCCACATCCTTAACTATTTGTGAACAGTAATCTAATCTAGGTCTACCTTTAATGTGTCTCTCACTAGATCTTCGTGCCTGAGAAGGTGTCCTACCAGCCTATATTTCCTATTTCTTATTAACTTCCATAGAATCTTCTGTTCTCCTATTCTTTCCTCTTCATTTCTAATCTTCCCTATCCACGGTATTGTCTGTCCATGTTTCGCACACATACAGCGCCGTGCTCCAAACATACGCCTTTAACAACCTTTTTTATAGATTAAACGTTCGCGAGCATAAAAGTGACTTCTCTTTATTGAAGGCGACACGAACCTGAGCTATCTTTTGCTTTATATCCCTACTACTCCTTCGGCTCTGACTTATCTGACTTCCTATCTTTATATTCGCTCTGTCCCTACTTGTCCTTCCCTTGCATACCAGTATTTTTGTTTTACATTTATTTATTTTCATACAGTACTGTTTTGTCACCACCGCTTCCATTTTATTTAAGGCTATCTCTAACTCCTCCTTGCTAGCTGCTAATACTGCTATATCATCTGCAATTCTATGCATACTAATATTTTGCTCCTGTATATCTATCCCTAAAATTGTACTGTCTTTAATGATCTTGATCGCGTTTTCGATGTGTAGATTAAAAAGTAGCAGTGACAGTGTGTATGCCTGTCTGACTCCCTTCCTAATATTTACTTCTCTACGTTGTAGCCCTATCTCTATAACTGCCTATTGTTCTTTATACAAACTAAGTATCACTCTTCTATCTTTGTAACTTATCCCTACTTTTTAAGTATATTTAACATCTTGTCGATTTAGACTCAAAAGCTTCTTCTAAATCTGCAAATCCTATATACACACTCCTTGCTTTTTCTATCGTTTTCTCTATGGCTACACGTAAAGCTAGAATGGCCTCCCGCGTTCCTCTATTTCTTTTAAACCAAAATTGATCCTCCCCTAATATTTCTTCTTCTATTTTTTATACAGCATATTATATTTTTGTATTGTTTCTTCTTCTACAATTCTGTTACAGCCCGTATATACAATGATTTACATACCGTGCTCAAGAGTAACACGAAAAAAGATACTTACCGAAGTTTCTGGAAGTAATCAACAATACTCCATCAAATAACCAGAGTCAGACGAATATAAATGTAACAGACAACTGATTCGACAGATAAATAACAGTACCTACATTGTGTATTCTTTATGTGCAAGATTACTCATAAGTCATAACGACTGATGTTTGATAAAAAAGGTGGAGATTCTAGATTGCAGTGTCCTTTGTTTATGTGCAAACGTTTCTCCAAAATTAACAAGTGGCATGTTCAATGTATTACTTATGATAATTAGCGCCTGAATGACCAGCAACAAGCCAAAATTTAAATAAACAGATATATCTACCAGAAAATTCGTTACAATATACAACAGTAATTTCATGCCACGCGAGATCTGTCAAAATTTTATTAGTTTGCGAGTCGTATCTAAGACAGGACTAGCATAATATAAACAGTAGGATTACTTGGGAGGTTTCTAGTTAAAACCATAATACTTCTTCACCCTCAACCAAAATGGCAACAATATTTCCTCCACGTCTCAAACGTTAATTCTTTTAATATTGTAGAAGTTGAAGAACGCTATCAAATAATTGTTTTATCACACTACCTGGTACTTTTATTTGTCATCAGTTCTTTGTTTTATCTACACGGAATAAAATTATGTTACTTCAGCGAACACTTATGGCATATTGCAGACATAAAGATTCATTTTTACAACCTTTGGGGAATCTCACTGTCATATCTCTACAAAGTTTCATCCATTTCCCCTTTATGTATACACATATTACCGTAAGCATGTGTGGTACTAATGGGAACATATTACTGATGTAATTTTAACGATTAGAACATTTCCGAAAAACTTATCCAGTTCCTTTTCTCCACGTTTTCACAAAATATAATAGCATTTTTGAAAAATTGCGAGTGGAATTCAACGATATACGGTAGGTGCATGTTCTATAATTCGTACTGTCACAGTATAAAGATTCCATACAGTAGGTTCACACCTCTGATCTGTATAAAATACCGAAAGTTTTTGCAGGTCATCATAAATTAACTTCATGCGGGACGGTTCAATAGTTTTACCGAAGTGTTTAGATACAAAATGTATTTGTTAGTGGATATTTTGTGGATAAAGTGGTGAAGCGTAGTCAGGAAAGGGAATTATGGGTGTTTGTCGCCGTAGGTTGACGACTTTTATGTATGGGCCACTATTTGGAATTACCCAAATGTAACTTGTTGATATGAAACTGCACTCGGATTTAATTATTTATTTACAACACTTAACTAAGGATTAATAAACACAAACAAATTGATAACAAAAAACCTAACTTATGTAGAGAGTGGACTGTATAAAATTGGAATGAATGAAAATATAACACGAACGGAAAGAGCGAATGATTGATTACATTGAAGACCAAATTGCAACTGCCTCTGAAAATGACTGACTTCTGAAAATAGAAAAGTGGAGGAAATAGTTTGGGGGTGGACTTACATTAAAATTTGAAAAGGTTGATTGGTTGAAGAAAAAGTAGAAGATCGTGATTTGTTATGAAAGGAAGATAGGGATACAGAGGGGTTGAAAGATAGTGGGAGTACCAGAAGGGCATTAACCGCTACTTGGGGTACCGACACACGTGCAACGCATCTTTGCCGTTCGAATTCTGGGAAACATAACCCAAGCGAAAACCCAATTGAACTTTATTGGGGTTTTCGTGTTCGAATAGAAGAAACTGAATATTACAATAGAAACTAGACACAATGGTCAATAAAATCTTTGAACTTCGATGGTCGGCAAACTACAATTCCCAAATAACTGCTGTAAAATATATACAATTGAAAATACTGCAAAAGTAATAAAATAAACATTCCGCTAGAAATACCTACAAAGATAAATGCTGAAAAATATACAAAAAAAAATAAAATAGATATTACGACTCAACAATGGGCGTGGCTAGGAATTGAATGTACTGTATAAAATCTTTATAGAAAAAACTTTAAACTTTTGAGTATTTCATTCTCATCAGCTATTATTGCTGATGGGCGGACGATCTCTCCGGACTACGCCAGAAGGTAGGGCGGAAGGGCCTTCTTCAGTCTCTTTTCAGGGATCGTGGGAATGGGTGGGTGGTGATTCGGGTGAGAAAGATGAGACGAACGAAATGAAGACAGAGGAAAACGAAAAATTATCTGTGGAATATTGGAAACCATAGAAAAACTTGGACCAAAGCCAGACGGAACCAGAATCGATCCGGCGCCTTCCCGAATGCTAATCAATGGTTTAAACCTCTACGTTATACCGCTCGGTGAATCTTTATACTGTAATACTGTCTTATGTTACGATAGACAATAGAATAATATGAGAACATTATTGAATTGAAATCACATTCTTGTGAAACATCGAAGTGAATTAACGATAGCAGAAGAAATTGCAATATGCAATTATAATTCTAAAGATTCTGGAATAAGGATGTGACTAGCAAGAAAACAGAAAGTGAAGAAAATAATGTAAACAGTAGGTTAGTGCTCAATATAAAAGTTAAAAATACTAATTGTTGGTAATGAAATTTCAAGATTTAAAATTCAAAAAAGTAATTTCGCAGTTGCATAGGAGTATAAATATTAACGTACCTGTCTTGGATTTTCCGTTGGTTTCTTCCGAAAATGTGAGAACAACCTTTAGATTATCTTCGAAAGCAGCTGATTTATAAGGGATTTCTCTAGGAGTTGCCGAAGTGAATAACACTTCACCGGGTATGACGTGTCCATCAATCACCTTTGAATCGATTGATTCCAATCTCGAATTCTGAAACAATAGAGTATTATTACTATCGTCAATTTTACTTGTATTTTTGTGTACTTTTATTCAGTAACTCTTCTCAGAGAAATATTTTTAGATTTTAGTTCTTAATACATATTGAGGTGCAGGGTGAATTTTCTAATTTGATCATCCCTTTATCTTCATCAGTAGTGACATTTTTAAAGTGTATAATAATGGTTTTTATAATTTCTTTTGTGGTGTCCTCAAAATTGTTACTAAAATTTTCTTAAGATTATTAATTAATATTAACCTTTAGTGTGCGACCGAAAGTTCGGTTTCGGCAAAAAAAACGAGTTTCGGTTTCGGCGGCAAACTTGCCGAAACTACGACCGAAACCGAAACTGACTAATTATAATAACGTTTTCATTATTTTCCTCTCAAAACATGATCCTTATAAGGAAGTTTCGGTTTCAGTTTCGGTTTCGGCCGAAACTGAGACCGTTGCCGAAATTCGGTTTCGGTTTCGGTCGTAAAAACCAGTTTCGGTCGGACACTGTTAACCTTGGATCGAAGTAACGTTTATCGGTGGTACAAAATGTTCTCAGAGGACCGAGAAAATGTGAACGACGAAGAGCATGCCGGACACCCCAGCACGTCAACAACAGACGAAAACATTGATAAAGTGAATAAAATAGTATTAGCTAATCGTCCAATCACCGTTAGAGAAGTTGCTGAGGACCTAAACATATCGATTGGCTCCTGCCATTTGATTTTTACCAATGATTTGGACATGAGACGAGTCGCCGGAAATTCGTACCAAAATTGTCCAATTTCGACCAAAAACAGCATCGCATTAACATTGCTAAGGAGCTGTTGGACTCTGTCCGCGACGACCCAAATTTGCTCCAAAAGGTCATAACTGGTGACGAATCATGGGTTTATGATTATGACATGGAAACCAAAGCTTAATCATATCAATGGAAGTTGCCACGCGAGCCAAGACCGAAAAAAGGGCGTCAAGTTAGGACGATTGTGAAGGTTTTGCTTACAGTTCTTTTCAATTGCATGGGCATGGGTGAATCATGAGTTCTTAATAAGATATATTACATGGATTTGTGTAAAAACAAAAATTGTACCATGTTAACGACCCTGCTCACACATCGTTGTTTGTGGGCGAATTTTTTGGCCAAAAAAACACAGTAATAATGCCATATTTCCCAGATCTAGCTGTTTTTTTCTTGTTCCCGAAACTGAAGAGGCCCATGAAAATACAAGACTACGTTACGATTGAGGACATGAAGACGGTATCGAAGGAGGAGCTAATAAAGATCGCAAAAAATGATTTTTTTGAACTACTTCGAGGATTAGAAAGAATGTTGGAGCTAATTTGACTGAACTAGATGTATTTCTACAGATCTTCATTATCAACTTTTTTACTTCGATACTTGTTGAATTCTCTGGCCGCTACGTTGAATTGTATGTAGCGACTGAATTTATTCAAACGTAGAAGGTGCATGTCGTAGGCATTACAAACGCTTAACTTTGTAGAACGTTAAAGTTCGGCAAGTTCTCCATTGAGATACTAAATACCAACTTTCCGTAGACAGTCAGTTTAAACAATTCATGAGAGCGCTACGGTGCTCAAAGAAACTTATGTTCTGGGATAATTTTCGCTAGTAAACGATAGTTTACATTGTCATGAATTTCTTTCAAGAAGTTGCTAACAGGAAAGTTCAGGAGTTGTGACAGGCATTCTAATAAGAAAACTGGAGTCCTGTATTTTGTCTTTAAAGTGTTGTGTACGAAAAGACTTCAGCATTAATAATTCAATAAAATTGATCAAAGGAAGAACTGAATTGAAAGTATTTTGAACCGTGTGTTTGGTTTTAACATTTTTTATTAGAAATCTCTTTTGAACTTCTGAAAGCACAATAATAAAACAGCCCTTCAAAGCCGTAGTAAAGGTTCTTTAATACAACCGTACTGTAAAACAATATTTTGCCTCATTTTTCCACTTTTCAATCATCCAACTAGGTATTAAATAGCAAGGGAGATCAAAGGTTTTCGGCAGAACGTAAAAGAATTAAACTCTTTGATATTTATTAACAAGCAGACACGGGTTTTTAGTGAAAAATAGATTTCATTCGAGTTAAAAAAACGAGAGGAAATTATAAGTGTACTCGAACCTAATCAGTAATAGTCGTCCATTATATCATTCTTCGTTTATCGTTTTGACCTAATTTTTATTGATTCTTCAGCGTAAAAATTAAATTTACCAATTACGAAAGAGTTGGCTTGGGATAGTGTAACTTTTTTCAAACTGTTTACAGGAAAATTCAATGTTTTTTTCCTTCCTTTAACGCAAATTCTTGACGTAAGAATAGAAATAGAACCACATTTTCTCTCTAATAATTTTGGACATACCCAGTTGACAGTCGGCTGTATTGTTACAAGGCTTACCTGGCGCTTACCTGGCATTCGACTGACCCGAGTTCTGTCCTCGGCTGATTCAATATCTTTTTTTAATACTAAAAGAGTATATGAAGGTTTTTGTAAGTTATGATGCGAAAGGCATGTGTGTAATGAATGTTGTCGTGACTATTAACAATGTTTAGTATAATGTCTTCCGTGTGGGTTTTGAGTTTTCAATATTCCCATCATAAAGTGTTGCTGCCAATGAATTCAAATAAGTCTAAATGTTGTTGTGATGCTTGAAACGCTTGGTTAGTTTGGAAACGCTACTCTCCTAGCCCTAGCCACTTCTTCAATTTAGATAAAAGAGGGAAGTCACTTGACGGTAGGTCAGGACTATATGGCGGGTGGTCGACAATGTCCCATTAAAATTGTTCGAATAACCACTGGGTTGCACCAGCAATGTGCGGAACGGATGTTTCCACCGATCAGAACAACTCTGACTTGTCAGCATGCCTCTCTTTCTGTTTTGGATTGCTCTCCGACCTAGCGTAATGTATCTTTTCTAGATTTTTTTCGCTTTCATACAAATGAGGAAACTGTTTTCTAATAATTTCTCAATTTTTTCCTCACATTAGTTTTTATTTACGTATTCCACCAAGTACCGAGGAGGAATAGAAGTCTCCCCTTACTGAATGTCGGTACAATAAATACGTAACCCACCATGCGGGAAGCGGCCTATAATGGGTTGCCTAGATCTGGCTAGTATCAAAGAAGAGTAGATGCCACATTCTGGATCTTTCTAGAATAGTTGTCGCGGAATTGGAAAAGTCAATTCGAGTTCTAGTTACGAGGCGATCAAAAGTGAAATAGGAAGATGGAAGAAGCACTAACTAAAGAGTGCGATATTGTAATGAACAATTCATTAATTAATAATGGTAATGTTAATTAAAGAGTAAATAGTTAACTGACTGATTACGCGATAATATGTTTGACTTGCATATGTTTCTCACTCGTTTTTGTACAAATGCTGTGTTAAGTCTCTAACTCACGCCCAACTTCATGTGTGGCGTTTTGTCAACCTGTTGCGCAATGTACTATTCTATAAAATTCGTTAAAACCTTCTACTATCACATTCATCATCCGTTTGTTACACCCTTTATTATATCTAGCTATTTTTTATGCCTATTTAACTATATGTGTACAAATCAATTAATGTTCTCACCTTAAATCCCTCGTCGACGGGAATGAAAAAAGTGTGTCCGCCGTCGTTTTCGAATATGGCCTTTTTGTGTTCATGCTCGACCCTTTGCCGGAACGACCTGACAAAAAAAGAGAAAGAAAAACACTTAAGCATCGATGGTAGGCCGTTTTCCGGATAGCAACACCCTCACCTGAGCCTGTAGGGATGTATGTCGAGAAATTCGAATTGAGAGAGGAACTCCCAGGCGGTTGGGTTGTAGAGGGGATTACTGGCCGATGGCAATGACATAACCGGCATAAGAACTTCGTCGATTTTGTGCAACACCTGAAAAGAAACAGATTGGAGTTTACATTGCACTCGTTCAACTTGCTCGCTGACATTTGGGTCATGGATTAAAGGATCAGTTTTGGCAAAAAAAAAGGATCAGTGTCTCTGGTTTTTATTGTGGACGATCTAAATTAACCACCTGTTAAGGTCAAAGGAGCTCTTATATATATATACAACGTATACGACCCTCGAAAGAATTGTATGCCATTAACAAAATATGTATGGATGGCAATGCATGAAGAAAGTAATAGTAAATGAAGAAAATGTCTGACCTTACAATAATCCAGTAAAAATCATTAGCGCCATTCCTATATTTTTTTATGTTGCCCGCGATATAAATTACTGGGATCTGTCTGGTAGGCGGAGTTTAAAAAACATGGTAGAAGCAAGTGTGCAGCTCATATATATATATGTATTTTATATACGTATTGTAGTTAAAAGTCAAAACAATGATTACTTAGTATAGGCTATAAGTAAACTCTGGGGAACTTTACTGCATGCAAACATCAAACTGTGTTGAAAGTAAATCATCATCAACTTGATGGAATTTTGTTTATAAATATTATATAGATAGTCATAATTTATCTAAAGCAGACGTATGGAAGTCTGGCCTAAATACTCTACTGATTATAATCTCAAAATTGTGATACCTTGGAAAATATTATTTATCAATGCTGCATACATTTCATCATCAACTCAGTCTGCAAGACCTTGAGGAATTCCAAGATAAATGGGAATATTAACAAAATGATTATCTTGAAAAGTAATGAAGAATGACACCGTCATCTTTATACAAACGCCTATTACAACATCAGACGATGAAAAGCAATCTCATCGATTTTAATATGATGCATCGCGGATATTTATCTACTTCCATTTTCAAATATTTCAGAGATAAACTAAAGAATTTAATATGTTGACGTATAAATTTATTAATAAATGCACAGCTTGGCATAATTTATCTTGAACCACCAAATGTCATGACTTGATCTGACTAATTCCAATAGGTGGATTTAAGAAAGAAATTAATATTTAAATCCCAAATGACAGCTGACAGAAAGGCGGATTTTCTTTACTTCCATCTGGATATACTAATGAAGAAAAATTAAAATGGTTACCTTCCCAAAGGTTACAAAAGTACTTACAACAGCTGAAAGTATTAAAGGAAAAAGTATAATGGCCGACACCAGCGCATTAACTGAACAAAAATGGCGGACTGTTTACAAAGAAGACAGACATGGGTCCAAGGTTTCCAGTTATGAAACTAAATGAAGCAAACATTTCCTATAACTGCCGTTTTAATTGAAACGTAACGATTAAACGAAATCAAATATTAGAAAGGGAAAAAAGAAAAGAGCAATCATTCGCGACGTAATTTGCCATGCTAAGCCCAAATATAACCCAGAATTGTCTTAGCACATCGGGAGTTGTAGGTATTTCAATTTCAAAACTCAAAAAATGCCGTTTTCGGCCTGTGGTATCTTTCGTTACTGAGTTAGAATCTGACCTCATAACTACTCCAGCAAATCAGGGTTATGAAAAGTTTTACCTCTAAAATTCAAATGTTGCTAATTTGGCTTGTTTAGATTTGAGATTAAGATTTCCTGAAATTTCAATATTTAAAGGTCAACAATTTGACTTCATTTTGAAAAATAGATAGAAAACGAAGACTCTCTTTGCCTTGACTTGACTTCCAACCCGTCATCAGCTCTTGGAGCGAGTTTCGAGTTCCTCGTCTTTTTGTTGAACAAAGAAAATCAGAGAAGAATGTAAGCGTCTTCGATTTATTCGTGAGTAGTGCACTTACATGTGATCCCAGAAAAACAGTAGCATGTTAAAATTTCGAAATATCCTAACCTCAAATCCAAACAAAGCAAATTGGTAACATATGAGTATTTAAGTTTTAAGACTCTAATTTAACAGTAAAAGATAAAGGTTAGTACTGTCTTGGTAGCAGTGATGCTCGCAAATCCAATTTTTTGGAATTTGAAGTTAGAATATTTGTAAATCCAGATGCTCTGCGGCAATTCAAAATCTTAGTACCTTGATCTACCTTGACTTGTGTAATTATTGTAGACTTTTTTACAAATTTCCACAACGATTTTTTTCTATTTAAACTTCACGTCTAGTATTAGCCAATCCAGCAATTTTTTGAAAAATCTTTCTATATGTCGCGATGTTTAATTGAATGAAATTTACAGTTGCAATATCACAAAATGAAGTCGTATTTTGTAAAATGAATAAAAGTTCAATAAGATATTGAGGCTTAGTAAATGTTAATTGTTGACCTGGGGGAAGGAGAGTATTATTTGATTTTCAAATTATGGAGTTTCTAATCTATCTATCTAAAAATAACTTTTGAATTGCACAGTAGAAATATACCAAAAATGCTACACCTATTTTTTTACAGTTCGTTTCCAGTGAATGAAAAGATGCATGAATGACAAACTACAAACAATAGTCGTCTTGTGCGTTTTATAGTAAAATGGTAAAAAGCGTAAAGTCTAGCTGGAATTGTAAAGCCGAGCGAATGCATTTTATCATCTCTGGTTTTACACAATGAGCTAACAAAATGGATCTGAACTGAAGAGAGAATGACAAAAAAACAAGAGAGAGTGTAGTAACCTCCGCTTGTAACACAATAGCCAATCGCACACACTTAATCCGATAACGAGAGGGCCGTCGCCAGAATTTCTTCCTATAAAAGCAATTATTTCTTTTCCTTTGATCCTCGATTATCTTGTCAGCTCTTAGACGTTACAATTCGACGATCCAATTAACGAGAAATTTTCATTAACTATGAAATATACTTAATATAATTTTCCACTTACTTTAATTTTCTACATCTTACTTTTAGCAGAAATTTCATAATTTCATTAATTTTATAATGATTAAATATCAAAAAATCATATTCGATCTTACAGTGGTTTAAAGAAAAACCCAATTACTAAAAACAGGGTACACTGCTTCAATTTTAGAGAAAACTCAAATCACATTTAATTCAGTGGTTATTGATGCATAAGATCACTGAGGAAACTGGTCCATCTCTATTCTTTGTGTAAAAATGAAAGATATCTACTTGTTTTGCATTTGGCCGTATTGTTTCCACACCTAAATTTAACCTACTGAAATCTAGCCTAAATTATTTCACTAGACTAGACCCTTCTGACTGATGCATGAAGTGATTGAGGACACTGGTCCATCTACATATTTTTTATAAACAAGAAAGATATTTACTTGTTTTGCATTTGGACCTATCATTTCAATTCCTAAATTCAACTTATCGTAATCTAACCTAATTTATTCCGTTAGACCATTCTGGTACGGAATTGAAGAATAAAAATATGCTTCTTATGGTTAAGGCAGGTAAGTGGAAAGAATATTTAGGGAATCTATATATAGCACAATCAGTTAGAAAATTTATTAGAATAATAAGACAATGTGGAGGTAGATCAATTAGGATACCTCTTAATGAGATAAAGAATAATAAGGTACGAGGTGTAGATGAGGTACAGTTAAAAAATAGAGTTGCATTAAGGGTTAAAAAAGTTTAATATTTACCGACCTTGAGTTTTCCCAAAACATTAATCTTTTACAATCTTTAATGCAGCTCTGTTTTTTTCTTCTACTATATTTTAGAGATGAGGTACAGGCTAAAGTATGCACATCAAAAGGTTGGCAACCATTTGTCTAAACTGATTGATAGTCACATTTACGAGACGGGAAAAATAAGGTTGTGGTTATACCAAGAAAGAAAGACGTGAATTGTTTCAAAAATTTTAGAACAGTTTAACTTCTCATGCGTCAAAAATCTTAACTAGAATCGTATAGAGAAAAATAATTATAACAAATTCCTTGACTTACTTGTAACATTCCTTTGTTTCGTCCCTTAACGTTTGATTGGTTTAGAACCATACGGGCATTATTAACATAGATATCATTGTGATATCTGTCTTGCCTTATGGTTATCCAGAGGGGAGGATGCCCAGGCAATTCTGACGGTAGTGCAATAGGCTTTTTCAAATCCCCTAAATTATTGCTGGTCCTTGGTACGTTAACTGCAACAAAACAAACCCTTACAATTTAATCACAGTAAGTAAGTATATACTATTTTGGTCTAAATGTTAGAATGATAATCTCAACCTTTTTGTCAAAACTAAAAATTTTTTTTATGTATTTCCTCTTACTTGGATTGATGTATATCTTTCAACATAAACTTGAGAGTTAATTTATTGTACTTTTGGGGTTCCATATTCAACCTGGAACCCTTATAATGTCGGTCCGTCGTATCCCATAACGCGATAATCCTCCATTTTTACATTTGTACACGTATGTACACATTAAGGATGGAATTTATAGTAGATTCAAGACACAAAAACAATAATAATGAAGATATTTGGTAAAGAGAACACTTTTCGAAAACATTCACTTAATTTTTGTTAAATTCTTAATGATAATCCTTCTTCTGAAGATGGCCTTGTAGGTCGAAATTTGTTAAGAATTTAATAAAAATTAAGTGAAAGTTTTCAAAAAGTGCTTTCTTTATCAAATATCATTATGATCTACTTTCATGTAGTAGAGGTTAACTCTATCAGTTTTTCCAATAATAATGAAGTTTTCTAGACAATAGACTGCCTTCACATAAAGAGTTTATTAAAATAAGTCTGCTCGAAATACTAAAAAAGTTTTATGTTTTTATTTTAACCGCGTATTGGAAGAGACATTGGTTTTCTTAAGTAACGGACAGTATAGCGCCATCTATACATACTTATTGCTATCTGCGTCGAAAAGGCCTTTTAAAAGTGCCTACTACAAAATGTACCATGGTACCTAGCAGATATACTTCATGTCAAGTTAGTAGTAAATAGCTACAGATGGCGTTATGCTGCCAGTTACTTGATATTAATGATCTTGCTTGAATGGAGCTACTTGTGTTTGATCGATAATTTATAGAAACTGTTTGTGGTGTGCTGGTGGGAACAAAATAAGTTTGGGATTGCTATTCACTTCTAGTGATTTTGATTTATTGCTAATCCAAGAACCTATTTGTTTTTATTATATTGTTTCCTATTGTAATATTGATTTATAAGGGAAAGGTCGAGTTGGTCCATGCTACAAATAATGTCTCACTTCTGAGTAAAACATGTATCCAGTCGATTTATTTAGAAAACTAAGATAAATCAACAGGCATGGGGAAATTGTGAACGCTTCAAAAGACTACACAACAAGCAAAATAAAAAGAAAAACATACAATATGCAGATGTACGGTCAGGTATTTTTAATTTAAAATGCGTTGCATATTTGAGTTACAGAAGTCAAAGGATTGTAATTGAATTTGGATATGTCTATTGTAATATACGTGCGTACATGTAGGTAAATGTAGGTGTATGTGTGCCTATATCGATTACCATGGTAATGTCGATGTGGAATTGTCGGGGTTGTGTTTGTTTTTCTTCGAATAGCTGGATGAGCAAATTAAATCGATTCAATGCCAATATATTCCCATTAAAGTGGCGGAAAGGTTCATTAATCCACGTATGTGTGAGGCATGAGACAAATACAGCACAAACCTGCCCAAATATATAACTGTCATCCCCTAAAGCCTTTGTCGAAACGTTTGTGACGTCAACAAGAAACTTTAGAATAAACAGAATACAGAGTGCCCAAAATATAAAGAAAAAGCATAATAAATTAAATGTAATATTATCTTTAAACAAATGAAACGATTTCAATTTAATTATTTTTTTGTTTGAAAGGTGACTTGATCGAGACTGCTTTTGGGTACGATTCATGTCCGAGTTTTTTTTTATGTTTATTAATATTTAATTTAATAATCGTATTATAATGTTCGTGGGTTTAACAAAATTAACTTCTAATACTGATAACGACAAAAACTATTTATTTATACTAATTATTGAAGAACTTAAAAACACTATTAAATTATTACTAAACTTACTACACTTCTGCAACGGTCAATTTATTTCTACTCTACTCTCGGCGATCGTCTCTTCCTTTAAATAATCTTTTGTTTCCTTTCGGGAACCTTCTCGAAACGTTCGGATTAGTTTCTTTTTCTTTAAACTGTTTAACTGCTTTCCCAGAACGCAGGTACGACACGCACGTTTACAAATACGGCGCACATGAAGAAAGGCGCCCGCGGCTAGCCGGCAAATCGATAATTCGCTCACACACACGTATGCCAGATCGCACACAAACACGCTCGTTATAGTACTATTAATGATATTATAGGTATTAGAAAGAATAGGAATATGTGGAAATCAATATGGAATAGGCGAGAAAGGTTACTAAGACACCTTTTAAGGCATGGAGGTCTAGTCAGACACATATTAGAGGCAGAAACGGGAGTTAAGAGGGGTAGAAGTAGGCCTAGATTAGATTACTATTCGCAAATAGTTAAGAATGTGGGTTGTTCTAGTTTTCGGGAAATGCGAAGATTAGCTCAAAATAGGAAAAAGTGGAGGTGCGTGTCCAACCATTCTTAGGACTGACGACCTTATTATGATGATTAATGATATTAAAACAACCGTTCGTATCTTTTAAAAATTGATGATAGCAATTAAAACGAAGATTCTAGTAGCTTCAAATGATAATCTTAAAATCGACACAATACGAATAACCAATTCTGTAGTAGAACAGGTGGAGAAGTTCAAATGCACCACAGCACAGACGTTATTTTAGAGTTGCAATCTCAAAACAAGAAGGGGTAGGCAGAGGGTGCATTTTCAAATCCAGAATGGAAAAAGTACCTAATAAAAATACTTTCTATGCAGTGTCGCACAATCATGAGCCATGACGCAAAGAAAGCGTAATGGATTGGATACTTTTAAAATGTGGTGTTAGAGGAGGATGGAGAAGATTATCTGGACTGAGAGGATCACCAATTAGGATGACCTGAAACTGGTGCGGGAAAGAAAGGCATCTCATTGCAGAAAAATAGAAGAGGAAGCATGACAGACCACTTACTAAAACATGATTATTTTGTAAAAGCGGTGTATATCAAATGATATATGAACAAAATGCAGGAGCAACATCTTACCAGGTCCTTAAACAATTAACCAAAAACCGGGAAGAGTGATGGAGGAAGCTACATTGACAAAAGCATGGCTCTCAAATGATGAATTAATATCTATAAAATATTGGACTACTTTCATATCATCATATCTTTAATTTATACACACGAATATAACAAGTTGCCCAAAGTTATCCAGAAAAGAGCTACTATAATACTACTATCTATATAAAACTATCTTAAATTTGTCGTTAAGAATTTATTCTGCCTCGTAGGTATATAAACTGCGAGTAGATTTAGTTTGGTGACGAGCGACATGGTCTACTGGTTTAGAATACTACTTAACATTCGGGAAGACATCGATTTGATTCCAGATCCATTTGCCACAATTTGATTGCTTAGGCAAATGCTGGGGCAGTAATAATGCCTTACAGATAACCTTTCACTTCTCTATTGCTATTATTTTGCCTGTCTCTTCTTTCTCTGCCCAAACTACTACCTCCTCATTCCTCTGGCATAATCCAAAGGGATTGCCCGCCGACGAGTATTTGGTATACCTGCTTATATCAAGCCCCTTGTTTACAAGATTCATTTCCGCTAGTTGCTGATACTTGTGGACAGGCAATTCTACCGAACTATATCGTAGTACAAAGCCGGAAGGTAGAGTGGAGTCTGTCCTCAACCTCCTTTTTCGGAATTGTGGAAATGGGTGTAGTAATCGAGGAGAGATGAATTATCATCTGTTAAATATATTACTGATCCAACGATTTGCCTGAATTATCCAAGAAAATCAAATAAACCGGAATCGAATTCCGTATGCTAAATTATGATCAGAATAAAAGACTGATTAGTATACACATCCAAATGATTTTATGAATAATTCCCAATGAATTAAACATCAATGGCAGTTTGAATTAACTCAATTGAATTGTCAAATAAATCACATCCTGTTGGTGATGAAACTCACTTTTAATACCAATTAAGATTCGACAACAGTGACCCCTTTATTATAAATTATGACACACTTATACCGTTCTGTGCGACCGCTTCATGCTAAAATCGATAAAACGGTTTGATCTGTTGACCGAAAGCAACAGAGACTTACACACACGTATATGGAGTATAATACAAAAGGGTTAGGTTAGGATTTGGTAGGTGTTTTTCCAGAAAAAAAAATCCCTAATATTAAGAGGTGACTGGTAAATAGTCAAAGTAAGTCGATGTACAGATAAGGCAAAACGTTCACCCTCAAAAGCTTTAAATTACATTTATCAGACTTATATTACTTTATTAATATGCATATGGAAAGATAGCTGAAGGCATTTGTACAACATTTCCTATACCACGTCGTGTCTTTCAATATATATGATGCTGTCATGATTGCATGTAATAGAACATCTCTATATTAGATTATGAGGTCGTCACTAGCATGATATACGTATACATACCTATGTACAAGCAATTAAAGAGTCTATCTTAAAAAGTAATACAGTTTGTCAGATCAGTATTCCGAAATATTTGAAAGATAACATCCTAGAGAGTGCATTTCGTGAACAACGTAAAGGGTGTAAAAACTATGTACAAAACTCCTCGGCAAATGAGTCGTCAATGATTGCTAGGTTGACGGCCGCGTTATCTTATTACCCTTCCTTACCGCAACCGTCAAGTAACGAAACATACGTACCTACTCGTGACCTTCACAACATCTGATACGCACAGACCAATTGTACGTGATGGTGATTGACAGCAATTACTGTTCTATTGGTAAAATTACTGCTATTACTACAGAATGCAAAAATATGTTCATTTTGAAAATATCAAGCAAAACATAATGTATTCGCACGCAGAATATGCGGACATGGTGAGATGAGATGAGAACGTACTGACGACATTATACAGGAAATGTGGTAGAGCACCGAGGGGTGAAGACCCAGCAAAGACGACAGGGCAGTCGATTACATACACAATGAAATAAATGCGTAAATAAGCTATGGATTATAAGAAGTGATATAAATAAGCAACTGCAGTGGATCGAGATATCGATAAGTGAGATAAACAGCGCAAATATAAGGGTGATATAAGTCTAGTGTGAGATAAATGAGTGTTTATTAATAAGATAAGTCCGTATGAATAAATTAAACTCTTCTCCTACTAAATGCTGCATTTACCCTTGGTAACATTTATTATTAGAGTCCAGTAACATACAACAAAACAAACAAAAAAAAAGCCTTTATTACAAAAGATTTAAAAAAAGTTAAAATTTCCATCTGACTCTGATCATAAAGCATATCCCACGAAGCCATAGATAGAATTGTTGAGTAAAATTTTTCGAAAAGCTCTAATTTATCTAACAAAAGGTGCACTGAATTCTGGTCGGAACCTCGGAGCGCAAAAAAATTCAATAGACAATTTTTACCAGTAATTTTGCTCTCTTTCACATCGGATCCTTTTGTTTTTCGTTCTTCTGATGCTTTAGGATTCAGCAGACGAGAAATCTATTTCATCAAGCTACAAATTATACTAACTCAGTTGTTTTATTTTACTACAGAATTACTACCTGCATGATTAAAATTAAGGAAACTATAAGTTTAAATCGATACTTTAATACGTGAAAGTCAAATTTGTAGTATACTTTTTTGGAATTTATTATAATAATAGGGGAATAAAACTTATATAATACGAAAAGTACCTACTCTTCCGAAGATATGCACAAAAGAATTTGTGTATGTTGTTGTTAATATAGGTAGATGTTTATTTATATTTGAAAACATATTAAAGGCTTTAATTCTTTTTTCATCTCACACTACTATCATGATTGAACAAAACTTTTGGCAGGTACTATATGAAAAAGTATGTTTAATGAACACGGGTCGAGAGTATGAGCTTTTTCTGATTGCACGCATCTAAGACATTGGAAGGGGCACATCGCTAGAGAAAGTAAATGAAGTATAACAAAGTGGTATTTCATCATCAGGTAATCGATAAATCTAAAACAGATCCAAAATTGTCATTATAAGCGTGGAATTAGTGATTAGTAAAATTGGTCTAGGTCTTGTAGTCATGGTTTTGGTCTTGCAAAAATGAAAGACAAAGACTAAGATCAAGATTGTCTTTGTACTAGCAAGACTAAGGCCAAGAATGAACGAACAAGACCAAGACTAAAACTAAGATCAAACGAACAAAACTAAGACTGAAGGAACAAGACCAAGACTAATAGCAAGACTGAATTTACAAGACCAAGATCAAATAAAACTAAATGAAAAATTATTACTTCCAGTGGATTTATGAGTTAAACTATTTGAAGTAACTTTAATATATTCTTTTCTTGGAACAAAACATTTTTAGTATTTGAAAGTTTGCTTTTGATACTCATCATCATCATCATAAGGTCATCAGTCCTAAGACTGGTTGGACACGTACCTCCAGTCTTTCCTATCCTGAGCTAAACTTCGCATTTCCCTAAAACTAGAACAGCCCACATCCTTAACTATTTGCGAACAGTAATCTAATCTAGGTCTACCTCTACCCCTCCTAACTCCTGTTTCTGCCTCAAATATGTCTCTGACTAGACCTTCATGCCTAAGAAGGTGTCCTACCAACCTATCTCGCCTATTTTTTATTGACTTCCACAGAGTCCTCTGTTCTCCTATTCTTTTTAATACCTCTTCATTTCTAACTTTTTCTACCCACGATATCCTCATCATCCGCCTATAACACCACATTTCGAACGCTTCTAACCTTTTCTTTTCCGCCGCTCCCACTGTCCATGTTTCGCACCCGTACAACGCCGTGCTCCAAACATACAACTTTAACAACCTTTTTCGAATTTCTAATTTAACCGTTCGTGAGCATAGAAGTGACTTCTTTTTATTAAAGGCGACACGGCCCTGCGCTATCCTCTGCTTTATATCCCTACTACTCCTAAATATAAAAAAAAAAACTTTACCACTCTTTAAAAAAAAAGGATCCACAAGAATGTCCTTGGAGCAAGTAGACCGTTTGACTTAAATTCTTCAGACGCAAGACATTTACTTTGAATATTGTTACTAAAGCGTTGTTGCAGAATATCGAACATAAGTCTTAGTCTATTATTTAGTCGGCGATTTCAAGAAATATTGGAACGAATATTGGCAAAGGCAATTTAAGTATAAGAAATTGAGAAGAAGTTCTCAATTTCCTATGCCATTTACAAACAAGGCTATCTAAAAACTTCTAAAAAGCACTTCGTATTAGTTTTTAATGAGAATTGTCAAGAAAGGTACCATATACTGCAGTAATTAGGTCGAAATTAATGCACAATTATAGAACCCTATTGCTAGGCGTTCGATATAATCCTGATCTATTTATAAATATTTATTATCATCCCCTTATTTTCTAAAAGTAGTCGTTATCGTTAAATTAATGATGACAAATGCAAAAGACGTCGCCGTCGAATCAAAATCTTGCAAAATCATACCATTCTTCTTTGTCTACCGAGGCTGCGCCCTATTCTAGTTTGGGTGGAGTCCAAGGGAACATGACTCGAAATAAATTCAATTAGAGCTATGTACGAGGGTGGAATTGAAATTCTTATGGAAAATTTATGATTCCATTTCATAGACATAGAGCAAAAGGCGCATCAAAGATGCACCCCTATAGTGGCATAACGAAATTTGCCCCGTTCAGAATCATATTACTAGAATATACATATACATGTAGAAAAAAAATGCCCCTATGACTCAGCAAGGAATATTGTCTTATTTTTACATTATTTATTGATCCTTAATTAAGGGCGTAGTGTAGGGAACAAACTGGTCAAATTAATTAAGGGGACAATGAAAAGGCAAATGTATACTAAACCGCCTGCAAACTTCCATACAAATATGTCTTTTTTATTCATTACTTTAATAAGTATACAGGATGTTTCTGAAATAAGTAGCAAACTTGCAGGAGCTAATTAAGTAAATATTTGGTGGTAGAGAAAGACGGCCAGTCCGGATCTGGTACGATCACGCAGTGAGATATTACACTGCAACGCCGCATTCAATCAGCTACTACTTAGCAGCATCTGTGTTGTATTTCTTATGTACTTTTCTCTTGTTTGCTATTTGTTAGATATATTAAGTGTGATTGACGATTTTATGTTTATGTTTACAGCCAGCCTAGAGTAGTTGTTTGTTCTTTAACGTTGTAAACTTGTATTGTGTATGTATGTGGAGAGTCGAAGTCATCAGAAGTAGGTCAATGTGACAGTGTGATAGGTCAGTGCGTGAATACTTTTCTAGACACTAATTGGATATACAGGTCTTGTATCCTGACTGGCGCTAATCCTGATCTAAATTCGTTTGCGAGTGAAACCGCTTACCAGTCAGCAAGATCAAGTTGGAGTTGACAGCTCAAATTAGTTATAACGTATGACCAGTTAAGAATTTAGAAGTTCTTAAAAAGACCACAGCAAGAAAAATTGCTAAAAAGAATATTATAAACGAATAGAAAATAAGATTCCTAAATGCACGCAGTATTTAGTAAATTTGCCGTTCAAGTGAAACAAAACAAACGTGCAATATTGCGTCAGTAAATGCTTCCAGAAGGGTGCGACTTGCTACGACATGGCGCGACGCGTAGCGAATGCTGGAGGTCGCGGAGACGGAATGCTACAACAACAAATGCTCCGCATGTTGTCTTCATGAATATTTAGCACAAGGATACGTAGCGGACTGCGACAACCCCAGAGACAAACCTCTATTACCATCCAGAATACCTATACGCGTTTCTTCATTGAAAAACACACACTGAACAGTTCTACACGAATCTGCACTATACAACAGTTAGTAGGCAGTAACGGATAACTGTGAAAATTTAACTTATCATCAAATCATCGTACCTTCTTCCTAGTATTTTCATTGAGTTATTATTCTATATTCTATTCTATATTATTGTTCAAATTTTAATTTTTCTCTAAGATGTACCTTTTAGTAAAAAAAAAAACTTTTGGGTGTTTCATTCCCACCAGCCAGTATTGCTGGTGGGCGGGCAGTCCCTCCGGACTACGCCGGAAGGTAGGGCGGAAGGCCCTCTTCAGCCTGCTTTCAGGAATCGTGGGAATGGGTGGGTGGTGGTTCGGGTGAGAAAGATGAG
>NW_020439538.1:140826-142485 GCF_000699045.2 Agrilus planipennis
CCCCATAAAAAGTTATGGGGGTTCAAAGTTAATAAATAATGCCAATTTTTATATATTTCTAGGCATGTAAATATTTATATAGTCATTCTTAAACAACATTCAAAGGTAAAACTAATGAAAAATACATAAAAATATTGAGAAAGTTATATAAAACATCATTTAAATATCTATATTAACAGGTTAGGTTAGGTTATAGGGTTTTGTTCAAGTGACCACCATCTTTCGATCCCCCACCTCCACCCGCTTGAAAATATTTTTTTTATTGAATTTTATTTGAATTATAGTGTATGAAAATTGTCAATATAATCAACATTCAATCCCCATAACTTTTTATGGGGGTGAGACCGCCGCAATTTTTTTATGGGGTTTTACTCAGATGACCACCCTCTTTCTATCCCCCCTACCCCCACTCCCATCTAACCCCCATAACTTTTTATGAGGGCGAGACCGCCACCAAATTTTTATGGTACAGTGGTGGGGGAGACCTCCTCTTTCGATCCCACCCCCGAAGGGGGTGGGGGCCATCGTCTAGACATTTACCATTAAATTAAATTTGTCTGGGTTAAATTTTAAAATACGTCATTGAAATATATCGTTCTTCGGATCATTTTAAGCAAATAGTTTATGAACATGTGGAGGGAAGCAAGAATCCATTTGATGTTTCGTTTATTTTTAAAAAATCAAATTTGATTAATTTGAAACACTTTAAAGCGAATAACAGAATTGCAAGGAATTGAGTGCGCTTGATAAGGCTTTACTAGTTACTTAAAAAGGTGATGTACTAGGCGGCAAAGGGTTGGGGCGACATATTTTTTTTGGGCGTCGGTTCCTTAACTATATCAAATCATTACAGATAAATGTAAACACATAGGTAAACTTGCGTATAACGTAGGTAGAGAAGGCGAGAAGGAGGAGAGTGAGATATATCACAATAGAATGTGCATAGATTAACTAAAATGTAAACAGACGCCCAGGTACAGGAAATTGCTCATTCGGACACGACTGATTACTAATTTATGTCATGTAATCTTGTTAGCAGCCTGAAGGTACGGTGGAAATTCTATCAAGTTTAATTATTAACGTACGGAGAGTTGTTGCACACGGATCAGCGGTCTTTAGAGAAAACAGGACCTCACATACATAGGTACAACGTAACTAATTAAAATTCGAGATAAAAAGATATACTACTAGAGAAGTACTAAAAACCAATTATGATAGTACGAGGGCGGTTCAATAAGTACTCGTGTTAGAAATAGACACCTTTTTTTTTTAAATTTGTTTTTTTATTTTAGAAAGATACACTTCTCCCAACGACCCTGCCATTTTTTTTACCCTTCCAAAAAATAAGATTTCTCGAACTCTCCAAAATCCCCCCCTGTTTCGGCGATGACTTCCTCGTTTGAGCTAAATATCTTTCTCGCTAGTCATTTCTTCATGGTAGGAAACAAGATGAAGTCGTAGGGAGTCAAATCGAGTGAGTACGGGATGTGCGGCAGCAAATTCATAACGTAATTCATGCATTTTGGCGGCAACAACTCCTGATGAATGTGCCGGTGCGTTATCGTGTTGAAAACGCACCTTCTTTTTCGTCAAATGCGTCCGTGTCTCCTTCAATTTTTTGTCGAAGCGGTCCAATAACTTACTGTAGTATTGTCCAGT
>NW_020439538.1:143246-149058 GCF_000699045.2 Agrilus planipennis
GCGCGGTGCTGTACGGGAGATAAAAATAGGTATTTTTTATTTTGTATTTGCATTTTAAAGGCAAGTATTTCAAATAAATCTCATCTCTGTATGTAATTAAATAAATTTTATTTACTCTTTCACGAAGATGTTTTAAAGCATATATAGAATGACTGCCACTTCACCGATATTTATTTCTAGAGATTGTGGTAGAACCATTTCAACTCTCTTTCAAAGGTGCACATTGTAAGCACATACCTAACAGCTAGCGGTATGACCTATTGAAAATAATTGAATTTTCCACTTCCAGCAACCCGTTGAATTCCCAGTGCATGCATGACAACCCCAAGTACTTTCACTTACTATAAAAGGATTCACAATTCTGTACAAGATATATAAGTCTGATATAAAAAAACAAAAATAAAAACCTTCTTCTCTTATTATTTTATTTTGTTTGCACAAAACCAGATTTGGTAACTCTAATATAGGTGATCAATTTAAATGTATTTTAAAGGGTTATGTAAATTTTCATCAGACTTTACTATTACATAAGTGGCTCAAAAGATATTTGCGAATTAGAATGCTACAGGAGCATAGCAACCGATAATATAATATTCTGGAGCTACCTGACAATTAAAATAAAAGATGAAAGGGTTGCTTAGATCTCCTTATAGTATCCAAGATGTTATTGCTTAATTAGAATCTTTAATTCAAATTGTAAATTTTGATATATTTCAGATGGAAATGAACAATTGGCAATAAGCGTGCGGGTCTAAATATTTCTACGCGGGTGTAGAATTAGTTGCATATATATCACCATAATGCCTTCAAAATTAAAATGTAAGTGCTATATGTTCAGTGGGCAAAAGTGACGTTTTGTTCCCTAAGAAAAAATTGATTCTGTTACCAGAAATTGTTCTCTATAATGTGAGTTATAAGTTAAAAGTACCAATCATCCGTAGTAACTACGTTACACAAACGTTAGTAGTTTAAGACTTTATTGTAGAGTTTAAATTGTAATTCTAAAAGTTATTGCAATTTGAATTGAAGACGTTCGCGTATTGGACCGCTATGGATTTCAGTTTCAATATTGCAATTAAGTGCAATCCATTGAGCGTAACGTATGACCTTTAACCCGAGCATTGTACATATAACAATAATGGTTTGATTAAGTTAGTATTTGCAATTAGTCACATGCAATAAGTTATCTGCGTAGGTACCTGAATTTGACTGCTCCATCAAAGGCTTATGATACAGCAAAATTTGTAGCTTAACAACCGCATGATGGGTCGATTGCACGGAATATTCGGACGTGAATTGATCGAATGAATTTACCTACCCGTTGTAGTTGGTAAATCGATTTGAAATAATTGCTGCAAACCACACATTAACACGGAAGTCGACTACAAATAGTACAAAATAACAATCGCGATAGGTGATGATACATTCATAACTAGCGTCTTCCGTTAATTTATTAATATAATAAGGTCAAAATTCTGATAAACATAAAAAACGATATGTATCTGATATATCGAGTGGACGCAAAGAGAATCAGGAATCAGGTTGGTATTAGGGTCTATGGAGTACCTGGCACTACCCGAGGCTAGCAACATGCGATAGCCAAATCCCACAATCAGGAGCTTGAGGTATCGGATCAGGTATTTGATCTGAACCTCAATAAAAATTTTCAAAAACATCTGGACCTCAACTAAAATTATTTGACAACTCTTAACCTAGACGTTTCTCAACTAAATGATCTACAATTGCTTAGTACTCGGGAGGACATCAGTACGATCCTGGGTTCAATTGCCCTGGTTCAAGTTTTTCTGTGGTTTCCAATCTTTTCTGTGGATCAATTAGGCAAATGCTGGGGCAATACTATTCCACAGATACAATCTTTCTTTTCACTCACACACCAGTCCCAACATTCCTGAAAGGAGGTTGTAGAGGGCCTAGAGCCTTACATTGCAGCGTACTCCGGAGGTACTTACCGTCTTCCAACATTAGTAGGTGATGGGATTCAAACAAGTTTTTTTTGCCCTATGGCCAGACCACATTACGACCACCTTTTAAACTAAGGGTACCCGCAACCGATATCACTGAATTCGGAAAATAGCTGAATGCTTACTAAAAAAACTGCGGTAAGATTCGCAGTGTGTGACCTCGCTAGTTACATTCATCAAAGGGAGTACGGGTAGCCCAGGCGACATGATGGTGAAGAGTCAGGGAAAAGTGGCAATCTCATGAACTCGAGATAGTTTACTAGTGTCGCACGCATAAGAAAGTTATTGCTATTGCTCAGCTCCTAGGAAAAATTGGTAGCGATATTTTCGGCTACTGACTGAGTGTATCTCAATCCCGTGCCCGTGAGAATCGCAAGATAGTAATTAAAATAAATGGAAGGTAACTCCCCACTAAATTACAATACTACGATGTGGAAGGCAACGGGTAACCACCACATTATGATTCCGAGTAAAATATACAAAACATTAGATTTTAGCTATATGGGAAGTCAGATTAGTCAGGACGGAAGGAACAGTAGGGATATAAAGCAAAAGATAGAGCAGGGTCGAGTCGACATCAATAAAAAGGAGTTACTTCTATGCTCGCGAACGATTAATTTAGAAATTCGAAAAAGATAGTGTAAGTTTGGAGCGCGGTGCTGTACGGGTGCGAAACATGGACGCGACGGTAAAGGAAAGATTAAAAGCGTTCGGAATGTGGTGTTACAGGCGAATGATCAGAATACCGTGGATAGAGAAAGTTAGAAATGAAGAGGTATTAGAAAGAACTGTGGACTTCATTGAAATCATTAAGAAATAGCCGAGATAGGTTGGTACGACACCTTCGCAGGCATGAAGGTCTAGTCAGAGACGTATTAGAGACAGAAGCAGTAGTTAGGAGGGGTAGAGTTAGACCTAAGTTAGATTACTGCTCGTAAATAGTTAAGGATATGAGTTGGTCTAATTTTAGGGAAATGCGAAGATTAGCTGAGGATAGGAAAGAGTGGAGGTGGTTGTTTAACCAGTCTTAAGACTGACGACCTTATGGTGATGAACTCCCTAGGTATGACGATACAGTTGACATAAAACGATTTTAACTTTTATTTTGGAGTAGCTATATTAAAATCAATTTGTTTTGATTATGGGGTTGTCTCGTATATGCTAAAATAATTTTTTTCTGCGTTACAAAGGCAAAACTTCACGTGTTTTCACATCAAGGTACTCGTTTCAAACAAAAAGACAGGTAAATGGTAAAAACGAATAAATCGTCTCCAATATTATCCTTACTATCCAACATAAAAAACAAGGATAGGTAAAAATTGCTACTTACTCAGATGGTATCGTACCAAACGGGGATCATCTTCTTTTCCAAGTCCCAATTTTTGAAATGCTTCGTTAATGGGGGCAAAAATGGTAACTGCCTCATGTTGAAGGGTGTTATTGGCAACCACTTCTCTTTGTAACAGGGAGTAAAACTGCAACAAAAGAAAATAATTCATTAATATAAGTATTACATTCTATTCAATAAAACGATCAACTTATGTATATTGGAAGGCACACAAAAAATGTATATGTAGATATGTGTGTAATTAATTTCTTGAAAATGACTCTAAGAACATTTATGAACCTGTCTTCATGTGGCTGTAATAGAGCAGGCTCTGCTAGTCTGATATCCTGATGTTTTATAGGTTGGGAGTTTATTATACGGAAACTTTTACTTAAAATAATGTTACTTTTAGGAAAAATTGCTTTCACGCAGCTTTAGCTTTCAGCAGTAGAAAATATAGGTCACTTGATAGGTTTAGATATCCATCAATATAAATGGACCCTGTTGAACATATTGAACTTCACTAAAATGTAGCATTGTACTACAGATTGTATTTACTGCGCCCTTTGTAGGGTTTTATTTGATAAGTAATTTCATAACGATGAACACTAAATTATACAACCCAACATACATCAAAGATTACCTGACAAAATCTACTGCAATTAAAATAATTCGAACATACGTAATCCTAAAATTTAGCATCGTGCTACAGATGGCGTTCACTGTGCCATTTGTAGTATTTTCTACTGCAATTGTTTTCTTTTAAAACAATCGGTTGGAGAAAAGAAACTTAAATTTAAAAATGCTTTTTATGCACTTCATTTGTTCGATTACAACATCAAACACAGTTTTCCATATTCTTCTGTTACCAATATCTTCTTTTTTGTTTTTTTTTTTTTTATAATCAAGTAGTCGTTGTATCGTAAAGAAGACAAGACAACCAGCGGAAGTGGTTTTCGAAAAGGAACGTAGCCGAAGTTCTTTTTGGCGCCCTGTCAGATTTCACTTGTATCATAAAGGCAGCAGACTCAGTTCTAGTAAAAGGATCAACTGTATGAAAAGCGTATTAAGCTTTCCACGATGAAAGGTGAAATAAACCATTTCGAAACACAAAGAGTTCTCCCAATAAATAAGCCCGGTTTGGGAGGAAATGAAACGGAAATCGCGGAGGAGTTGCGATGGTGACGGTGTTACCGTTTTCTGTTTTGTTCCTTTTTCCGAAATGATAAATTACTTCTGTTTTATCGCTTTTGACAATTCGCGACTACCTTTTCATATCTGGTTTGAGCCGCAGTGGCCGACGGGAATGTATGCCTGCCGAAAAGCTTGTTTTTGTTTCTATTCGGGACTCCCGAAGGATAATGCCCTATTTGAATTAGAATTTGTATTCGCGGGACAAAATTAAAATGGCCTCCTCCCGTAAATCCCTTTCATAACGTCACGTCCGTAGTTAGAACTTTAAATTTTAAATTATATTAGGTTTCATATTAGAGATACAGGAGTACCGGATCCAAACCGGTTACCCGACCCGATCTGGCACTTTCTTTAGGATCTTACGCTAAGTACGCGTTCGAAATGTGGTGTTACCTGCGAATGATGAGGTTACCGAGGATAGAGAAGGTTAGAAATGAAGAGGTATTAGAATGAAAAGGAGAACTGAAGACTCTATGGGAATCAGTAACAAATAGGCGATATAAGTTGGTAGGACAGCTTTTCAGACATGAAGATATATTAGAGGCACAAACAGGAGTTTAGAGGAGTAGAGGTAAACTTAGATTAGATTACTGTTCGCAAACACTTAAGGATGTGGGATGTTCTAGTTTTAGGGAAGTGCGAAGATTAGTTCAGGATAAGAAGCAGTGGAAGAACGTCTCCAACCAGTCTTAAGACTGACAACCTTATGATGATGACTATTGGGATCCGTCAAATGGGAGGAGCCTAAAAACATTGCGCCGATTAGGGAAAATTTATCGTAGTTCCTATAGTGTACCGTGCAATTTCCAAGTTTTTAAATTACGATAAAATGATAAGTATTGACACAATATGTGATTGGGCTGACACAAAGCCTCGGAAAGGAAATTTCGTTGAAGGTGAGCGTGTTTTTAATGCCAATCACATTATAAAATTCGGAAATAACAAATCCGGAAGCTAGCCTTCAAATTCCGTCAAGTTTACTACCTACTTTTTACAAACTTCAGATTTAAAAAGTGGTTCACGTTATATAATTGGTGAGGTGATTCTGGGTGACACATTTTTATTCCGCAATTCACTTCTTTGATACCTACTGCTTTCATCCAAGCTTCTATTAGTTTACTTTTTTCTCTAATTTTCCGAATATAATTTTTACATATATAAAACGGTTAGTTTTTATTGGAAAGTAATTAATGTAGGTGAAGAGTGAAGATCTATGTCTGAAGTGCTATTGCAGCTTTTCACTGAACATATTAACTTTTTATTTGATTTAACTTTAGAAGAAAACTTCGTCGACTCCATCATCAAAAAA
>NW_020439538.1:154188-154551 GCF_000699045.2 Agrilus planipennis
CTTTTTAACAAAAAAATTAAACCGCCGAAAAAACTGAAAAGCAAAAAATAATAAACCTTTATTTTATTAACCTTAATAACTAATGTAATCAACTAATGTAAGTATACCTAACTAATTTTGAGTCGGCGCTAAACAATCAATAAACAAAGATCTCTAAATTACCTTAAATTTAAAGAAATAATAACCAAATCAAATTAACAATGCAATAGTTTAAAATAATTCGAAGTCGTCTGTATTCTGTCGAAACTGCCAGACGCGGATCGCGATATCGATCTTTTTGGATCTCATTAGCGCGTCGCAGGCAGCTCCGACAGAACACAGACCAACTTTTACCTGCTGACTTAACAGTGCGTTTTAGAAAAT
>NW_020439539.1:0-808 GCF_000699045.2 Agrilus planipennis
AAGATAAATCGCCCTTAATAAGTTTTAGAAAACAATTATATTCCGCTTGACATAGTTCTTTAAGGATTCAAAAATTATGCGCTATGGAGAACATTTTAAAAATGTTTACATCCTTATACCCTGCTGTAGTTCGTTCTAAATTATTTTATTCCTCAACAATGTGGACATCATACTTTGATTATGCATCAAATCAATAAAAGATTGTGCAACATCGTTTTCTCCATTTTATGTCCCATAAGTTGAAAAAAGCCTATATCTCGTCTGTCACATCATTATTCCGAAATTTATAAAATTTTACATTTGCCGACACTAAAATCCTTTAGAAAATCAACTGATATACTCTTTAATTGTTTCTCCTCCTCTCTGCTCCCATATTAGTTTATATGTCCCTCCAATAAGACAACTACGCCCTAACGATTTTATTAAACCTATGTATGTTTCGAAAGTAACTGATCAACACAAATTTCCAATATTAAGATCACTACACTCAGCCAACCCCATTGCAGAGGGCATAGATTTTATTACATTTCATTTACTTTCTATAGCGATGTGCGCTGGCAAAATCGTAGGTAGGGAGAAAAAAGCTCAAGTTACTCTCGACTCTTGTTCATTAAACATACTTTTTCATACAGTACCTGCCAAAAGTTTTGTTCAATCATGAACAGTAGTGCGGGTCGAAAACAAGCGTTAAAGCCTTTAATATGTCTTCAAATATAAATAAACATCTCGTTGATATTTTCAGTAGTAAATGGTACCAATAACAGCACATTTGAGCAATGCAATTGTAGTGGATAAAATGGTCAATTTT
>NW_020439539.1:6845-7726 GCF_000699045.2 Agrilus planipennis
TACATATTGGTTTTATTTTGCAACGGCGGCGGAGGACCTTGAGTGCTAATTGCCACTATAAAGTCATAAAGAGTTGTTTAAATAATACAGCCTCACATCACATATTAATCTTAATATTATTCATATATTATAGACACCACAATAACAATAATAATTTTATCAGACTACCCTTCTATTGGTCAAATACTTGTTTCTACTCCTTCCGTTTATTAATTGTAACATGTTTATAAAATACGAAGTTTCATCTAATTTTAAAAAATTGTTAACAGGACAAACTAAAACTAATAAAGTTTTTCTAGATGATTGCATCAAAAAGCTAGACGCGGACGAATTTCCAAACATTGAATTTGTTAAGGTAGTGGGAAACCATTTTAAAATTAAATAAATAAACATTTCATAACTGATATGTGTTTTCTTGCTGAAATTATTTTATCTTTAATTTACTGAATCATTGAAGTGCACTATAAGTACTGTTCGTTTCAAGAAGTTGGAGATATGCCCCTTCCCTTTATTAGGATGCGTTGTAGGCTGTAGCATAATTCCAAGTTCAATCATATTTGTCTGCGTAGCTCTTTTCATCACCGATCATCGAGCGAGAGGTAGACAAAAGTGTACAGTACCGTTTGCAAAATTATTTAAATTGCCTCGTTAAAATTTAAGAATATGCTTTATTTAAAAGCATATTTAGCCAAAAATAATAACAAGTGAATTAACTTAACGTTCTACACACCTATAAAACTTTTGCTTTATTTTCTATTGCTAATTTATATACATTTTTGTTTTAAGAAATTGCTAAACATTTTCGTCTAGTACTGTACAGTTCTAGCCGATCTCCTAAGACCGCCCATCGAGAGCTCTGCTCGTTCAAGCTTGTTCCAACT
>NW_020439539.1:8477-10664 GCF_000699045.2 Agrilus planipennis
CGTTAATATGCAGCCGATCGCAAAAAAATGTGTTTATTTACGACATCACATTACAAACCTCTAAAATTATCAGTGTTTCTCTGCTATATTATCCATGTATTATACGTATAAACCTTCCTCTTGAATTACTCTAACTTATAAAAAAAACCCGCATTAAAATCCGTTGCGTAGTTTTAATGATATAAATATACATAGGGACAGACAGCGGGGGAAATGCGTTGCATGATTTCGTTACATAGCAACTCGTATGAAACGAACTTACCCTACCATGAGTAAAGAAGTTACACTTCAAAAAAATAAAAGATAAAATAAGCTTCCTATGCTCAAGTACTATGAATAAGTTCTTCTAAGTTCCGCTGAAAACTCCCCATTTACAGTGTTTCCATTATCTTCATTAAATACAATCTTGAATGAACACAACAAGAAAAACTACGGCGAAACTGTTTTTTGCATACCTCTTCATCTTACTAGTAACTGATCACTTAACTTCAAACTTCAAACTCTTAAGTTTCAAATTGCTCAACTTACACATCTGTTTATCAGCATATTTCAATTTCTTAGTTCTAATTTTCACAAGTTTCACAAATTCCTGAACTAGAACTATCATATTTTTTAATAATCAACAATTCCGCTTTCACAAATCCGAATGTATGAAATTTCTGATCGGAATTCTCGTTTAATTTTCAAAATTAAATTTCCAAGTTAAACATGCAAAATCCAATTTTTGAATTTGTATTTGTATTTGTTTTCAGTAGAACTCATGATGAAAAAGTTGAATTATAATTGAATGCTTCTACGCCGGAAGTCCCTTTATTTTCAGATTATAATTTTTTTAGATTATTATTAATTATTGAGCTAAATGCGTATTTGTCCTTTTGTTCATCAATTGCTAGCAATAAATTCACAAAACTATTGTAATTTTTTTTTTAAATCTTCTTCATAAAACGCTTCCCAAAAAGATTTTGCTGCGCCCTTGATTCTTTCATGAACAAACAAGGATTTTCCCAACAACAAGAATCCCTTAACCATTTCCATATTATTTCTGTCAGTCTCTATTTTTATTTATTCGGCAATGAAGTTAGCGTCATTTCTCACATACCTAGTAAGTATGTATATATTTTTAAGGAATTTTAAGCAATTTGATTTTAACAATTCAAGGCTGAATTTTATTTGCCATTTTTCAAAGAATCGTTATAGTAGAACAAGCTGCGGAATAAATAACTTACAGATAACGTTGCTGCTGGACGCAAGCTAGGCGTAATCACTACAAGTGCGAACAGTAGTAACTTGACGTCACTACTAAATTTAGTAACCTCGAGCAACCCCAAATTTATCGATTTTAACGAAAAATTGAAGATAAAAATTGTTTTTTTTTCTCAATGTATATGATTCCTTTTAGTGAATAATACGAGGTCTGTTCAAAAAGTATCACGAATTTTAAATTTTCCGCGGGTTACGTGTATTTGATTTTCGATTTTTTGTGGCGTTATGTTGGTACTCACATCTCTCAATTATACCGATAAGTTTGGCCATGTTAAATGTTCAGTTAATTTTTGACAGCTGCTGTACTTGTACGTGTTTTTTGGCTCGTCTTCGATTTTTGCCTATTCAAAAAAATGGATCAGAGAATCTGTATCAAATTTTGTGTAAAAAACAAAATTAAATGCGTGAACGCATTCCATATGTAGACTGAGACATATGGTGAAGCTACCTTGGACCGAAGCAACGTTTATCGGTGGTACAAAATGTTCTCAGAGGGCCGAGAAGATGTGAACGACGAAGAGCGTGCCGTACACCCGAGCACGTCAATCAAAAAACGAAAACATTAATGAAGTGAAGAAAATTGTATTGGCCAATCGTCGAATCACCGTTAGAGGAGTTGCTGAGGACCTAAACATATCGATATGTTCCTGCCATTCGATTTTTGCCAATGATTTGGGCATGAGACGGGTCGCCGCGAAATTCGTACCAAAATTGCTCAATTTTGACCAAAAAGAGCATCGCATTAACATTTCTAAGGAACTGTTGGACTCTCTCCGCGACGACCCAAATTGGCTCATCATAACTGTGACGATTCATTGGTTCGTGGTTATGACGTGGAAACCAAAGCTCAATCATCCCAATAAATGCTGTCACACGAACCAAGACCGAAAAAAGCGCACCAAGTTAGGTCGAATGTGAAGGTTT
>NW_020439539.1:12036-12635 GCF_000699045.2 Agrilus planipennis
AAAGAGCGAATATAAAGATAGGAGACGAAAAATTAGAAGAAGTGGCTGATTTTAGATACCTAGGAAGTCAGATAAGTCAGGATGGAAGGAGTAGTAGGGATATAAAGCAGAGGATAGCGCAGGGTCGTGTCGCTTCTCTTACTCGCGAGCTGTTAATTTCGAAATTCGAAAAAGGTTGTTAAAGGTGTATGTTTGGAGCGCGGCGTTGTATGAGTGCGAAACATGGACAGTGAGCGCGGCGGAAAAGAAAAGGTTAGAAGCGTTCGAAAAGTGGTGTTATAGGCGGATGATGGGGATAACGTGGGTAGAAAAGGTTAGAAATGAAGAGGTGTTAGAAAGAATAGGAGAACACAGGACTCTATGGAAGTCAATAAGAACTAGACGAGATAGGTTGGTAGGACACCTTCTCAGGCATGAAGGTCTAGTCAGAGACATATTAGAGGCAGAAGCAGGAGTTAGGAAGAGTAGAAGTAGACCCAGGTTAGATTACTGTTCGCAAATAGTTAAGGATGTGGGTTGTTCTAGTTTTAGGGAAATGCGAAGTTTAGCTCAGGATAGGAAAGAGCGGAGGTACGTGTCCAACCAGTCTTAGGACTGAC
>NW_020439540.1:0-1192 GCF_000699045.2 Agrilus planipennis
TTAATGCCCTGCATAAAAATGTGATATAATTTACGAAAAATAAAATATATAATAGGTGTTTCAACACTTATCGTCTATCCTTCGTCCATGTAATACTAAAAAAAAAGGTAAAAAAGAAACGTTTTGGAAATATCAGATGTAGATAACTATTATCAGAAAATATATATTTGTAGTTAATGAAACTAGGCGCGGATACAGGGTGGAGGGGGTAGTGGGTGCAATTGTCACAAGCGTCCCAACTTATCCGAGTCATACCTAATATATAAATTTTTAAAAAATTTATTAACCCACTTAAGATCTTTTCTTTTTTTTAATTCAACATAAACCTAAAATTGTCAGAAACTGGGCCAGTGTCAATAACTGGATCTTTTACCTTATATCTATTACAATATGACTCGATATTACAGGAACTGTTGGGTCGTGAAGATCACGTGAAAAACGTTTTAAATAACCAGGTTAAATGCCTATATCATCAGAGGATAATTAGCAGCCAATTGTGAGCCCGGTTGGAGCTATGTAGGTTTTAAACTAGATCGCGGTTAATTACCAGCTAATTATCCAATGATTTACTTACCTCCCTACCAATTTAGCTATGGGAACTTCAAAAGTTTTCCTAGATTCCCTTTCAATTTTTGCTTATTTCTTTCGATATAAATAAACCATACAATTGTTTGTAATACTTAAGTATATTTTGTTTAAAGTTGTTTTTATCGACACATAGCCGCCATCAAAAATACTCCAATAAAATCAACTGATCAATTTAGCCATAGTTTAATAAATTGTAAGCAGAAATACAATGAAGAAGGCAGTAAGTCGCCATCTTCAGAAATCGAATGCTATCAATTTTGATAAGAAGCAGCTCAATCAGCAAAGTTATAACTAAAATTTTAATCTGGACAGAGTTTTAATTACCACAATATCTATATGCTTTGTTCGTTCGTTGTCAAATATCTTCAGCATTACGTAAGAGTCTATTCTGAAATCTCAAAAGCACATGATGACTTTATTTTACTTATAGGGTTGTTCGGAAAGTCATTTCGTTTTTTCCCGGCAGAGGATTTAATTGTATTCTTTTGCACCCAACTTCACATTTAAGCCGTATAATTTTTATATGCTTTGAGAGCTCATATAGCAAGGCTTGTGTGTGAAAAATTCCAATTAATTCTACGCAGTAGTTTTTGGTTGGTGCCCT
>NW_020439540.1:5755-10726 GCF_000699045.2 Agrilus planipennis
AAAGTTGCAGAGAGAAAGAGACAGAAAGATTGTAAGTACATTTTGAGGCAAGTTCAAACTTGTATCATTGTATCATCAAGCCTTTGTTTTTGTTAGGATTAGGAGAAAATTTATGCTGTTCAAACTGCTGAAGTACGGAAAAGAACTACTAAAGGTGAATTTCCTCGTCTGGAAGAAAGCCTGGTTATTTGGCTAAGACAGTGTAGAGGACAAAAAGTGTCCATCAGCGGAAACTTTTTAAAGGAAAAAGCAAAAGAGTTCACGTCTTCTCTGAAGATCAAAAACTTCACGGCAAGTGAAGAGTGGCTTACAAATTTCAAAAAGAGAAAAGAGAGAAATGAAAATATTTATTTTTCTCTCAAAAATTTCGAACCATTTGATATTTCAAACACTCAATAATTCGTAATATTTTAAGAGTCGCTCAAATTTCGAATTAACGAGAGTCGACTGTATTACATTCTGCAATAATAAATAAATCACTATTTTCTTCTCACATAAGTACTTGTTTGTATATAAAGAAATGTAACAGATTCAAGACAACTACAAGTCGAATCATCTAATAAAAAGGTCAAACGAAGTTCGTTTCATCGTCAAAAACTGTTGCGAATACGCACGGTTAAGGATGCACAAAAAACGATCGTTAGAACGGCATAAAACTGCTCGATAACAACAAAAAATCTCATGCGATATCTAAACTATATTTAGTTGTTTACTTAAAACGGCATTTTTGTGCCTCTTCATGTAACACTATAACACGCAAGTCAATTCCAAAGGTATATAGTTGTATAGTAGATACTTAATTTCAAAGATTTCTTAATACTTTTGTACTTAAAACATATTTAGAAAACTTAATAAGCATAAAAGGAAACAAACTCACCTTAATTCGCTTCTTAAGAAATCCTTACTTTGCAATCTGGAACACACTATTCCAAATTTTATGTCAAAAATAGTTTTAATAAACACCGCGGATATCTTCATCACTACCGTAATAAATTCTGTACGTATATTATCGGCCACCAAATAATTAAAAACACGGAAAGATGTATTTCGGAAAGGAACATTTAATGTAGGTATTGAAGTTCAGAACAGTAACTCGTAGTTTATAACAATCGGAAATTATCGGCCACTAACTACTCTTTATACGTAGCTTATCTTGCTAAAGTTAAAAGAATAAAGCTCGGTCAACAACGCGCAAAGGCAACGTGACGCACATATTTGTTCTTCAATGTTCGCTTGTAATTACTGAAATGTTAACCAGTATTTATTATTAATGGTTAATAGGTAACGCGGATTTCAAAAAAGAGGCACTAAAATCAAATAGACGGTGTTGATAACGTATTCTTTTATTATTCGAACTGTCTCGTTTAATACAGTATTTTAATACATTTACTTACCGAGTTGAGTGCTCAGGATATCGATGCGCATGAGCATTTCTGTTAGGTGCCGTATGCAGCTGTGCCTTAGCTTCTACTTTACATGCGCCGACTTGCGCAGAGTATCTGGTATTTGCAGGACGAGAACAAAGGCAAACGTGCGCAGTAGATTCGGTTACCTTTTACAAGAAGAAAAAGCAGGTAAATATAATCATCATTGTGGATTAAATACATTTAGATTAAGATAGCAAATTTCTGTTTGTGTTTGTTAGTAAAGATTTACGCATCTTACTAGACCCTCAGGTTTTTAAACAAATAACGTTCAGGGACTCTTTTCGTCTATGAGATTTTTCAAAATGTACTTTTTTTTCAGAGTTACCTGTGCACCAATGTGAGAAAAAGCGCGCTTTTCTACGGTTTTCGGTAGTGTAGAAGATTTCCGATGTCGGGTGTTCCAGAGAATATTGCAACATATTGGTAAGTTAATATCTCATTTCAATACTTTATGAAAGTTTTTACATTTAGCAGCGGTTAATATTTTAATAATTATCAAACACTAATGTGCAATCAACTCAATTTCCTTCCACTATAGACCACCTCAAACTAATAAGGAAAAATTTGTTGCCGCTGTTACATTCTTCTCGGCGAGGAAGTGTTTTATAATTATTAAAATAAACCCTAATTATTTAATTTTCATCTAGGTGACTCTTTATGATTTTCAATTGTTATGGTATTTTGAAATTGTAGTACTGCCGCTTATTTAGTTATCTCTTTAATTTTAAGTCAGACGAGTATGAACCAGCACATAATTAATTTATCAATTTAAATACTGAAACTAATGTCTATCGCTGGTTTCCCCCCTATTAACCCGATTTTGGTACACGAGATGTTGTTCAATTCGTCCATATGTGTGGGTGTTATGTATCTTAGTTAGTCATGAAGATAAGTATTCGTATACTTATGAAATTATGACTACACAATCGCTAATGTTGGTCTAATAGTATGAGCTTATACAATTTTTAGGAAGGTCTATGTTCTAAAGTTCATTTTTGGATTTATGAACCCTGCGAATTTTATTAAATGAAACGCATTTCAGTATTGTGTTATTTATTCTTAGTTACAAATCATACCCAAGCAATACAAAACGTATCAGTAAATAAAAAATAATAGTAGTATGGCAAAAATCATTCACTTTTTAATTTCATTGTGTATTGTTCTTTTATATTGCACCTAATTCTACCTAAACTCTAGCAGTTAAAACGTAATTTTTTGAACGAGGAACATTTTAAGACGAAAAATAAAAAAATAAACAAATATTGGCCTAGGCGATAACTCCGTTCAAACATTTCTCTTTTTAAGTACAACAAAATGACGATCAACCAATCGTCAGCGCAAAAAAAGTTTTAACGCAATAATAATAATAATAATAATAAGAAGTAATAATAGATGATGATAATAATAAAAAGGACGCTCACTATTTTTATCGAATATTTTACACGTAAGACCTACTTTAGTTCGTACAATATAAAGTGTATATGATCTGCTGCTTAGCAAAACTATATTATTATAAGTGTTCAGCAGGTTCTATGCTATAAAAAGTTACAAGCTATTTTAATAATGTGTAACTCTCGTACAAGGAGTGTGCTTTATAGGAACTTCTTTAGCTTCTTGCTGCTGAACTCGGTCAGCAACTCAGCTGGTAAACTTTTTAAGAAGGCACCCAGTCCCTCAACAATTATAATATTCAAGAATTCTACTGGCATTGCGTCTCTAATCTTATCGACATCCTCGAATATCGAAGCGATACATAATGTTTCTTTATTTATAGATATTATTACATACGTCGCTTCGTTACAATTAAACAAAATTAAACAAATTAGGTATTTCCGTTTTTCGTACACGTTCGAGTTTAAATGTTACGTTAAGACTTAAATGCATACCAGTGATGGTTCTTTTGAAAATTCTCGAACGAAACAGACGTTTCAAATCGATATTCATCAATACAGTTGATTGATTGAATTGTTACATGTTTGATTGCTTCTGTTCCTGAGCATATGTTAAACCTTAACATAACACCAAAGACGTGTTTTTGTTGAAGAACTGCTTGAAAATTAAAAGACTACTTTTTATTCTAATCTCAGCTAATTTTTCAACCAAAAATATTTGTTTCCTGATAAATAATATATATGGCACAAATAACTAATAAAATTTATAAGCTCGATGCGTGGCCAAAATGGACCAATAGTATACAAATACATGTACAATATATCGGATTTATACTATAAACTAAGAAGTACAAAAGTTAACCGGTATATAATTACAATAAATGGAGATCTTCAAGTTCATGATGTCATGGAAACAATGAAAAATATGAATAAACATTTACAATATGAGGTAGCTATTATTATGGAAAAAGAAAAGACTAATACATGAGTAAATAAAGGTCATCACATTTTGTATTGGAATTAATCGACATATTGGCATTCCCATTACTTTTCACATCTAACTTTTTCTTTCTTTCCTGCATAAAACAGAACAACAGAAAAAAATATATATAAGTCGATGATTATAAAATATGTATACTACTACTTTTGTGCAAAAAAAAAAATATGATTTTCTTCCTAATTTTACGATTCATACGTTCATAATCGGTTAGATGTAAAAACTGTGCATAAGAGAATGTGTTTCTGTAAAATAATCCTTAGTGTATGTATAACAGCCTTCAAAAATGTATATAGGTATGTAAATAAAAAAGGAGGATATCGGTATAAACAAAACATTTTACAATAATGAAATTACAACAATGAGTATCATAATTAGCAAAGTAAGCACCCTCTAAACTTAACATTTTGCCCTTAAGGCCTTATAAAAACTGTACTCTATTATTATATGGGAAGAAGGATATGTAAATTATATTATTGGTATAGTTCACACAAAATCGTAAATATAACGTTCAAAATATGAAAAATCAAAAGTTTTGACAAATGTAACAATTTTCATATAAACACTTCCAAACTCTATTATTATTGCAAAACTAAATGTAATTTTACCTGTTATTTAATGAAACGCGTCTAGATCGTGTTTGACAAATTGGTAAAGCCTTTGTGGCCAGTTGGTGAACTAATTTGGGTCTAAAGTCGTCGTCGGTTGGAGTTGCTTTCTAACGTTTCGCTAACACTAGTGGTGAGCTTCTCCAAAGGTCAGAAACGCCAGGAACAACTTCAACCTACGACGGCCTATCGACCCGAATTAGATCGTGTCTGTTAACGTGGTCTAGAAACTTATGTTTTCATTTTTAGAAAAAATTTTACGAGGTTTTTACATAACCTTCTTCCAAACAAATTCAAAAATATCTCAAATGATTCACTGGTTATCGCATAAAAAGTGCGCACATTATTTCATCCTATCGTATAGTCTAACAAGCTTATCTTTATTATAACTTACTCAATAATTAACAATGACATTTTCACTCATTTATTTCTGAAGCTAAACTGACTCGCCTGCTCATCTAACGTTTTATCTCTACATTTTAATCAACATTTAACAACTATTACTTCTGAGATGAGCGACAGGGCGGATCACGCGTCCATTGCCTCAG
>NW_020439540.1:16768-18670 GCF_000699045.2 Agrilus planipennis
CAAAATAGACTCAGCGGATTGGCATTAATTTCAATAGAAAATGAGGTCGCATTAAATTATACGGTTAAATTTCTACTTTTGCAGAAATTAAAGCTAGAAAATCTATTTGTTTTTTTATTAATATTTATATTGTTTAATTTTGAATTGTACATACATTTGCATAAATAACAATTTTAAAGAAAAGTCAGTCAATATTTCTAAGGAAGGTTATTTTTTAACGACATGCCCGGGGCTGCCCAAACGTTAGAGACGACCCTGTAACATTGAATCTTATAAAACTGATTGACTTTTCAATAATTTTCACTCAGATTTCGGCTCAGTGCCGGTCTGGGTTAATTAATTGTAGCCGCCCTCCTACCATATCATTTCTTCATACCTTTTCCACATAAAATATTAGTTATAAAAAATAATAACACAATTGTTGTAAAAAGCATTTATTTGGACTCAATTTAGAACTCTTCTTCGGAAGTGATATGTCGCAAAAAAGTCAATCAAAAGTTTCCGTCAAACTGCATTTTATTGAAAGCACAGCTAACGAATGTAGACGTAGTTTTTTATTCTACGGCTACGAAAGACCGAAAAATTATTCTTTCGCTGTGCAGTTAGATGCAGACATTCATAAAAATATGTAGACACTCATTTATCAAATCATCAGGTAAATCTGTTTGGGCTCTACACTAAACCTCGCAGCCACCCTTCTTAATTTACTGGATTACAGAGGACGATGCATTCAAATGAAAGTGCAATTCGACTTAACGCTATTTTAGACATAATCTGTATTTACTTTTATTTTTTATAATAAACTGGAAAGATATTTGCCGCCTCTAAAATTTGGCCACCTTGGGCTTCGCTCAGCCCATACGTAAATATGCAACTGCTTTGAAAAACAAGAAAAAGGCACGTAATAAACTGAAACATGAAAATAAAACCCGTCTGGTAGGACCTCAATGAATTCAATTATACGTATTGTAGGTAACGACTCAAATTTCGTGTTGAATTTTGTTTGTTATGCAGTCAAATACATTGATTTTTATACAAGTACACATGTATATATACATTATATCTGGAATTTCAACAAGAAAAAACAAACGAAACAATGTTTATGGTCTTTTTTATCACTTATTGTTAAGCGATTAATTTACAACCACTTGAATTAATGTTCAACGCGTTCATTTATTCCTTGCATTCGGATGTCGCAAAATTATTCATTTTTTGTACAATCTATCAATTGAAATGGACGATCCATGCGAATTAACAATGTATTTTTTTATTTTCATAATGATAATAAGAGAAAGTTTACAATTTTAAAAATTTATTTGAACCAAATAATAATTTAATAAGTATGTAATTTTACTTATTATTCCTTCAGACTTCAGATTGAACGTGAACGTGAACGTGAACAGGAAGTGAAAAATGATTCTCCTTTCTTTGTATTTTTAATTGTACTACCTAATGGTGCAACACAAAAGAGAAAGGAAACTAATTTTACACCAAAGTAGACTAAGCAAATATTTTAAAACAAATTGTACCTATCTTAATTCCTTGCATCACATATTATATCACGCTTCTTTAGTGCTTCTAAATAAGAGTATTCAAAATTCTATTTCTAACTAAAAAGATTAATTTGAAACATTCTAGAACAAAATAATTCGAAGTGGTCTGTATTCTGTCGAAATTGCCAGACGCGGATCGCGATTTCGATCTTTTTGGATCTCATCAGCGCGTCGCAGGCAGCTTCGACAGAACACAGACCAACTTTTACCTGCTGTCTTAACAGTGCGTTTCAGAAAATACTACAAACGGCACAGTGAACGCCATCTGTAGCACGATGCTACATTTTAGGATTACGTATTTTTCAACAAGGTCCACTTGTGTGGATATCTACTTGCTGAAAACGAATCC
>NW_020439540.1:20888-26486 GCF_000699045.2 Agrilus planipennis
ACTATACAAAATAAATAAACGCTATAACTGTATTAGTATTTTCGAAATGAAACTACTTGGAGAACTAGCTAAGAGGGAGCTGAAAATCCTGAACCTTTTCAGATTAAAGTAAGAAACTAATAAGAGAATAAAATTCGGAAAATATCAACATACTTACAAAATACTAGGAAATACATTGAGGTTCTAAATTATAATAAACTTATTTGCACAAGGACAATATTATTATTAATAAAATTTTGTCAGCTATAACGCTGCATTGACGATAATACTTCATAAACATCAACGGTTGATAATAATACGTTCACAATGTTACAGACGGGTAGCTGAAAGCTGGCGGAGATACCTGCACAACATGCAGCCATGCAACGAACAATTCTATTTAAATTGCGTTTTGAAAATGGAAAAGTAGTAAATTTTTACAACTTGCTTAAATTTTCAAAAAGATAAAAACCGGGTGCAAAAGCGCAACTTTTGTAGTTTCGGAAGCGGAAGCGTCTATCTCGTCTATTTCTTATTGATATAATTTCGATTCTTTAATATAATTTTAATTTGTAAAATTTGTTTTAAACAACAGTTAGTTCTAAAGAGAAACAATGGTACTGTGTATAACACAAGCAACCCATAGGATACTAGGAGATGCGTACAGTATAAATAATTATACGCTTCATAACTAATCTACGATTACAGGTAGGATTTCTTGCTACGGTTTACCGATTTAACATTTGTGCTAGCCATTCATACACGCACGTGCGTGATACGTTTCGCATTTATTTTTAAAGTATGACCCATTTAGTTCAGAACGGATAATTATAAATACGACTAGAGATGTAAACAACTAGATGAAAATACTACTACGATTATTGCACTTTGCTCGCTTTCATTTTTCTGCCATTATAAAAGTTATTATTAGGTAACCCGAGAAAAAAACACCAAAATTTTGGCAGAATCAAATAACAAATGTTACTTCGTAACAAAGAACTTCAAATTGTTTTACTGTAGATACATTAAAAAAAAATATTTTCTTACTTATTAATATTTAGTTAAATCAACAAAAAAAATACAACGTGTAATTATACAACACGCTACTGAAGTGAAATTTCTTCAAACACACAAATATACCGGGATAGGGGTTAAGGAATTGGTTTAATGGTACTATTTGTACACTATGCTTCGCACGGGTGCAATTCTGATAGTAAATATACTATAGAATGTCTTTATATACAACAATCACAGCTTTTTTGCCATTAGATAATGCAAATCGGCCGGTACCGCCACAACCGCTATGTCCCTGCATTTAAAGTCTGTAATATCTTCGAAAATATTCATTTAAATTACATGCTGTAAAGGACCATATTGATTTATATTAAATGCACAATGTATTTAAAAGTATTTAATTGGATAAGGATTAATGCTGTATTACTTAAAATCGCTTCGTAAATAAGCCATTATTTCTCGTAAAAAGTAAAGGATAAAAAATGGTTATTGTGGGTTATCCCTAAGAGATAGACTTTTTTGTAGACCTTTTTAAGGCGTACAATACTGTAGTATATTATTTTGATCTATTTCGTAGGGTTCAGCAAAACCGCAAAAAAATGTGTTTATTTACGACATCACATTACAAACCTCTAAAATTATCAGTGTTTCTCTACTATATTATGCATGTATTATACATATAAAACTTCCTCTTGAATTACTTTACTTATTAAAAAAAAACGCATTAAAATCCGTTGGGTACTTTTAAAGATCTAAGCATACATAAGGACAGAGGAGCGGGGTAAATGCGTTGTATGATTTCGTTACATAGCAACTCGCATGAAACGAACTTACCCTATCGTGCGTAAAGAAGTTTCACTTCAAAAAAACCTTCACAAGATTAAAAAAAAAAAAGAGAAAAGTGATACTGATTAAAAATTGAAAGGTTGGTAATCTATTGGACTGAAGATAATTTAAGTGACATTTTGGGTTTTTAATTACTAATAATTTAAGTAAATAAAGATGGTAGATATATATATCCAGGAGATTTATGTTAATTTTTCTGTTTAACGCAAAATTCCACTCTTAATATGTGAAAGTGCCTGTGACCAACATCTTCTAATTTGCATTAATAGAAGACGAACCAAGAAAGGTAAGTTACCTCATTTATTTAATTTTAAATCCTTTATATAAAAAAAATAGAATAAAACGGTCGAGGAAGACATATATACAATNCAGTTCTATTTGCCATGTAATAAGGAATAGTGGTTTGAAAAAGTTAAATTGCTTGCTAGGTTCAGTCTTGTACGTTATACAAAAATATGCGCATTTATTTAAAAATAATTTACTATTAGCCATTAACATTACCACTAGCAGTTTATATACATTAGAAATTCTAAAAATCTAGAATTCCCTCAAGAATAATTTATTTTGATAACTACTAGGTATACTTATATAGAAAATATCCGTAATACAACTTTCAAAACGATAAAATTTATGGCTAGTCGAGATCGGTCGTTATGCGTCAATTTTTTGTAATAAAATATCTTTTTTAACACAAAGAATTTTTGATTTTTAATACTTTATACTTTGGTTTATTCTTGTCCTTTAATTTTATGTATGTATTTTAATTCATGAAGGATCATCCATAAAATATGAACGTACGCAAAAAGAGCAAGGGGGGGGACAATTACCTGCCGTGATTAAATATGGCGAAGGGGGAGAGGGTCCAAAGAAAGCTGATGTCACGTCACGTGTAAAATAGGTGCATTAATTTTATTTCTATCATTTAAATATCATAGTTCTTATTTTTATTACTAAGGGTGGGGTCAAATTATTAGGTTTGGGTTGAAAAATTATTAGCGAAACAAAGGGGTTGGAGGGGTAAAGGATGCGTAAATTTGGTTGGAGGATTTTATAGATGATCCTAATACTTCATATTGATTTTTTCAACATGAATATATGATGCTTATATGTTTTAAGTAAGGGCCACGTCTAATTGAAATGACGATAAGTTTTACAACAAGTGAATCTGTTCAAAATAAAATTAAATCATTTAAATGAACTAATTGCAAAACTTATTAATTAATTTCAAACAGCAACGCTTTGTTCATTCTTTGATAATGTTATATAAGGATAATTTAAAATTGGTTCTTTCTAAAACTACCCTCAGTAAGTTTCATTTAAATAAAATTATCATATAAAAAAATTTGATAGGAACTTACCAAAACTTTCTGGAGAACTACTGTGCATGCCTGAAGGTCCAGGAATCAGTCCTTGTAATCCTGTAGCAAAAGAAGGAATAATTGTAACTACAATTATACAAACTGCACGATCCACTGTTACATAAATAAATAAATCAATATACAGGGTGAATCAAAAGGTACTTCTCTTAATTCTTTTACGCGATGTAACATTATATAATTGTAATTACATTCAGGATTATTGAGTGAAAAGCAATTAAAACTTAAATTAAATAAATGTAGTTTTATTAAAAAGACATTTCTTTCAGAATTATAGCTTTTTATTAGTAAATGGTAATATAAGTGATGGGAACATACCTTGAAGACCTAACAGTGCACCGGGAAACGATGGTGCTCTGTGTTGATCCATAAGACCTCCGTTGGTGTTATATGGGTGTTGATCATCCAACATTGGATAATCGGAAGGTTCAGTCTTTGGAGTTACTCGATCGCCATGGTCGCTCATGGCTGTATCACTACTATTGCTTTCTTCGCCCGTCGATTGGGCTTGTAGGGAAGAATCGGATTGGCCCTTCTGCAACAACAAATGAAATTGCTGCGTATTACAAAAAAAAAACAAAAGACTAATTTTGAACTCACACTTGCACTAGTATGTACAGTCGGCCCAGCTTCAAGAGCTTGACCAAGTAGAGATTCTCGCATATCACCATTGTTATTATTCCCTCTCGAAGGACTTCTCCCTCTCTCTGGACTGTTGTACGATCTTCGTATTTGATCTGAACTCCTGGATCGTTTCATAGGAGGAGGAGATAACCCACTCGATCTAAGAGAATCTGGATTGTCCGGACCCCAATTCAGTGACGTCGAATTCTGCGAATATATAAAACAGTTCACGCAACAAGACGACAACTACTTATGAACAGTTGATTTCACTTTTCTCTACTTCTTCAGTTATTTTGTAATTGTTAAACTATAAATAAATTTAATTACAAGTAGATTATTTAATTAAATAATTATCAGCACGGTAACATTCGTATAATAGTTACACCCACAACCAACTGCAATCGTAATCTGCCAAAATGGATCATTTTATATTTATTTTTTGACAAAAACTCCACTGCTGTCGCCGTATACGCTCTATCAAATATTGAGTGATAACAACTGCTTCTAAATAAAAAAATTATTGTTTTTGTATTACACTTACGGGTGATATTTTATCGTCAGATCCAGCAACGATTCTTGTACCCGCCGAAACATCTGCTAAACCCCTGACTTCTAGCATTTGTGCAGTCTTTAAAAAATCGGTTAATTGTTCTTGGCCTATGTGTACTTCTCCATTATACATAAACCTGCAATAAAGGAAAAACTTTCACCAAATGATTTATGATTAGAACCTTAGAAGTTACTTATAACAAATAGACAAATAGGATTTGTAAATAAATGAAACCTTAGCGCCTTTTCTGTCTTTAACTACTGCTTTCTTTCTACTTTGTGCTGTTTATATAAGAAAACATTTCTTATTTTACTGACAAAACCCCATTTTAAAACGGTAAGACGCTGTAGTAGCTGCGCAAAGGTTAGAAGTGAGCTCAATTGATGACCCATGGCTATATCTTTACAGGGAAGTGCGACCTTTATCAATCTTAATGACCGTAGTCACAACAATATTTTTTAACTAAATTTGCAGGGTAGATTTTTATTAATATACCGTTTTGACTCAATCAATTTACATGAAATATATTATCATCATCATCATCATCATCATCATCATCATCATCAGGTCGTCAGTACTAAGACTGGCTCGACACGCACCTCCACTCATTCTTATCCTGAGCTAATCTTCGCATTTTCCTAAAACTAGAACATCCCACATCCATAATTATTTGCGAACAGTAATCTAATCTAGGCCTACCTCTAACCCTCCTAACTCCCGTTTCTGCCTCTAAAATGTCTCTGACTAGACCTTCATGCCTGAGAATGTATCCTACTAACATATCTCGTTTATTTGTTATTGACTTCCATAGAGCCCTCTGTTCTCCTATTCTTTCTAATACCTCTTCATTTCTAACCTTTCCTACCCAAGTTATCATCACCATTTGCCTGTAACACCACATTTCGAACGCTTCTAACCTTTTCTTTTCATGTTTTGCGCCCGTACAGCGCCGTGCTCCAAACATAAACCTTTAGCAACCTTTTTCGAATTTCTAAATTAACCCTTTGCGAGCATAGAAGTGACTTCTTTTTATTGAAGGCGATTTGTCCCAGAGCTATCCTCTGTTTGATATCTCTACTACTCCTTCCGTCCTGACTTATCTGACTTCTTATACGAGGGTGGATTGATAAGTTTCCGGCCTAACCAAGAGATGACGCCACTAGGCCTACCTTGAGGTGACATTCTATAGTACCATCCTTGGATAGCTTG
>NW_020439541.1:0-6187 GCF_000699045.2 Agrilus planipennis
CTTTGATGAATAGCAGACATGGTGTGGTTTTGACCTTGCTAGTAATTATTTACTTGTAATTACTTTAATTTTTGAAGTGGTTAGTTTGATAATTATTTATGAATAGCGATCAATTTTTAAAAATTCAGTAGAAATACCATAATTAACTATTAACTATTTATCTGCTCGTTCATTTTTAAAGTGGTTCATTTGATAATTACAATATTTAATCATTCAAAATGGTTAATTTTTAAAAACTCAGTAGAAATACTATAATTAACTACCAATTGTTTACTAGCGGCAAATAGGCATATGAGTGTTCGCCCGTTTTTAATTTAAACTCGTTCTTATCGGACTTTAGTTGCTGCCACTGTTGCCACATTATAAATGTCTTAACGACACTACACGTTTATTTCAAATTTTATTCTTAATTTAAAATGCTATTTTAAATTTTTCAATTATCAAAACTCATATACGAACTTTCAATTCAATTCAATTATGATTAATATTCATCTTTAATTTTTATTCACTACAAATTATCTCAAGTTAATTTCACCTCTCGTATCGATGCTGTGTTTTTTTTTCTGGGCTTTTTGGCCGTGGTCCGTGGAATTTTACTTTTCCAAACGTTTCGTCGTTCTTTGTTGACGGCATCTTCAGTGGTAACCGGGCAGGTGCTGAATCGTAACTGATGCAGTTTGAGAACGGGTTCTCTTTCGACTCAGCACCTGCCCAGTCACCACTGAAGATGCCTCAGCAAAGAACGGCGAAACATTTGGAAAAGTAAAATTCCACCTACCACGGCCAAAAAGCGCGGAAGAAAATACAGCATCGATATACGCCGGCCGTGAAAGCCTACAGTCACCTCTCGTAGTTTACTGGTCAGATCATAAGTGCGTAAAGACAAAGGTGCCGGGTTCGATTCCCGGCGAAGGTGTGACTACAGAAACAATTTTTTCTCATTAACTTGAAGTAATTTTATAGCGGATAAAAATTAAACATAAATTTTCAAATTAATGTCAAAATTTATTTTCAAAATTGAAGGGGTAGACATACATGTTTATGGCAATCTAAACAAAATAATACCCCGAACTTCGTAAGCTGTGAAGTAAGTACCAATGGGCTCACATGCCCACAATAAAGTATACGTATCTTTTACCGATTACTAATTAATCTCTCAATTTGTTTCAGCATGAACGGTAAGTAAAATGGTTTACATCCAACAAATATTTTTTTAAACCATGATACTAACGTTTTTACCTATTTTCTTTTTCAGGTCTTCGTGGGCCATCGTCCTTTGATTGGTTCTTTCTCTTCCCACTTCAGAAGAGGAAGAACATCAATCAATCAACACAAGCAAACATTTTTACACAAGTCGTTAAGGTCGCGATCCAAGTTTTTCTATTTCAAACTTCGCTACGTTATCTAAGGTGTTTGTTGTCTGGTCAAAATATTAATTCTCCATCCTCCTTAAAATTTTAAATGGTCCTGTCGTGGTTCTGTTGTCCTATGTGTTGATTCGTTATAGGTTGGTTATATATTCAGGACAACAGTCTCCTCGGTTCTTTATCAAAAATGGTCAAAGGGTTTGTTCCGTCTGCGGTATAGGTATAAGCGCATTCTATTAATTTCGGTTGCCTTTTCGGATCTAGTGATATGTGATAGTGGTGCTATGTTAACAGTGAAAAGTTTGATGTTAAGATTGACGCTTATTTGATTCACGTTGTTTAATTTTAATCAGATTTTAGAATGTTTCAGAAAATAAAGGCAGTCAAGTAGTTAAAGTTATACACCATCCTTCTTATGGCAGCAGCGATCTGTTTGAAGTGCTAAGCGAGTTGGCGAAATCGTTACAATTTACAATGATCAAGATTCAGGAACGTGAAAACTATTGTAGATTAGACACTTTATCCCTTAGGTTTTTCTAGATCTTTCTACTTGCTAATTCTTGCTTCACAATGTTGCTGAAACTCACAAGAACATTAAAGAAGATGGAAGGATGTCCGTGAGTGTGAGGCAGCACCAAGTATCGCTCTGTTCTGCAAGACTCTCAACTGGATCCAACTTGAAGATTTAAGGGATTCATTAAATTTATTTCGAATTATTTAGTTGTTTCACATTTTTGTAAGTCAGTTTACTACTTATTAACGAAGGAAATATTTTAATTACTTTAATTGTTTCTGATCTAGGCGGTGGTATCATACCTGTCAGTCTAATTGACTGGCTCCTGGAATACCTTACAGCCTTTTGGATGTCACATCGTTTCGTGGATATTGTACATTTGAATGATAGGTTAGAATAAGATATAATAGGTTTTTAATAGGTAACTTACGAAGTGGAGGTTTTAGAATAATACATACAAGATCGGTGGGCGGTAATTTCGGGGTAGGTAATATAACGTGTAGGAAAGTAGGACAGACTGTAGAAAGTTATCTGCAAAAAAGCGGTACATTTTTCTTGAAGAGTCATACTCTATTAGCTTATAGGCATTGCCCCTCTGTAGCAAATGCAAAAATTTCTCCTGCAAACACTTACATCTCGCAGCCACGAATGTTGTTTTCTTCCTGGATCTTTTCCTTCTATTAAGGTATTTGAACTCATCAACAATTTCTAAAGATTTATTGTCCGCTAATATTTGATCCTGATTATGTTGTTAACCACTAACAACAGTAAACTTTCTTTTATCTATATTGGTTTTTACGCCAAATATTTTTCTTCCAGTCCATTGTTGCTACACTGACTCGGAATCCTCTGATAGCGGCTTAAATAATTGTTGCATTGTTGCATAGGAGTGGCTTTATGGTCACGATTCAATACCCGCTTTCAAACTGTGTCCGGGTTTGTACCAATCTTCCCTGTTAAGATTGCTCGGATGTTTATGGATCGCAAGTGCTTCCTTGATGACCATGAGAAAATAGTGGCTCTCTCTGGTTAACATCTTAGTCTGGTCGAATTGGATGTCGTGTCCTGTATCTTGTGTTATGGCACAGCTGATTTCCTGTTTTATTTCAACCATACGACCCCTTCATGTTCTATTTTCTCTGATGCAATGCAATGGATCTACTTGTCACCAAGACCTTCTCACAGAAGCATGGTATAGGGTAGACTTCTACAGATTCCAGCGGAATAACAACCCTCACTTCGGCAAGTTGGTTTTTGAGTTTACTACAAGTATTGAAGATTGCCTTGACGCCTGCCTTCTGCTGAGTTCGACTGATTTTGTCCGTGACTCCTTTGATGAATAGCAGACATGGTGTGGTTTTGACCGTCCTTCAGTCGACTTGAGTGCCGGTCTGCGAAGCTTTCAATATTTCCATATATTACGGTTCATATTATGTCTCCGGTACCAATAGGTGTATCAGTAGCAGAACAACGTTCCTTGTCCAAAAATTAAGGTTCACAAATAGCAAAGGTCCTGTGCACCAAAGGGTTGATAACTGACTGTTTACATGCCGGATATATGAGAGTGAGGGTTTGCATTGAGATGTCTGTTGGTGTAGGTAGAATTCCTGAGGACAGTTACCCAGAGTGTCATCCGACCGACGGGACACTATAACATCTAGGAGAACAATTTTGTTTTCGTGTTTTCGCTTCGTTGTAAACCTAATGCCTGGATGATTCGGGTTGAGAATTTGTAGGAACTCTTCACGTTTCTCTGCTCACTGCTGCCACATGACGAAAGTGTTGTCGGCCTATCTGAAGTAGCATTTTGGTTTTAGAGGTATACCCTTCAGAATTTCCTCGTCCAATGACTCTATAAAGATGTTGACCGCAAGTGGGCACAAAGGAGATCTCATGGTCGTATCTTCCACTTGTTCGTAATATTTCTCGCGGATAAGGAAATACGATGATTTGAAGCAGACTTCAGTCATATGTGCTATCTCGTTGTTTTATCTATCTACTTTTATTTTTACTTTAATGATGGTAATCGTGTCAGGAATTGGAACATTGGTGCACAAGGACTCGACATCGAAGCTTACGAGGACACCAACGCCATCGACCTGGTCGTACTTGATTTGTCCTATGAAATGCGTGAAGTTCCTAATATGTGAGTTNGAAACAGGCGGATTGATCGCAACAAGGAAGAAAGAATAGGAGAGGGTCGTGCGACTGGAACAATACAACAATTCAGCCTTGGAAGAACACGCTCGGGATACAGGACACGACATCCAATTGGACCAGGCAAAAATGTTAGTAAGGGAGGGCCGCTATTTCCCCAGGGTCATTAAGGAATCACTTGAGATCCACAGATACCCGAACAATCTCAACAGGTAAGATGGATACAATCTCGATACAGCTTGGAATCGGCCATTGGATCTTAATCATGCATTCATTCATGTGCTACGACGTAACAACTATTTAAGCTGCTATCAGAAGATTCTGAGTAAGTCCAACAGCGCTCATGACGGTACCATGGAGACTTAATAAGCCACGGTTTTTAATTTTTAATGGCATATTTCACTTTCAGTATCAAAATAGGTACCTAGTCCTGAAGAATTGTTGAAGGTGCAGAGAAGGGGAGGAATAGTTTGAAGTAGGTAAGACTGATGTTAAAACATAATTAAAAGGAATATTAGAGAATAGAGTAGCTGCAACAATAATAATATAAGGATGGAATCAGGAGTATTTTACTAGAAAATAAAGAAAAAAGCGAATAGGTTGAAATAATATTTAGTGCATCTACCCTCAGAACAAGAGTTAGGAGATGTAATAGAAAAAGAAGGTAGCGTGGAGCTAGATTAATTAAAATATTAAAGATACCGAGTTAGCTTTTTAAAATTCAGGCATAGATGGGATACAGTGGGTGTTAAAGAGCTGTAGGTAGACCTAGATCAGATTATAGTTAGCATATAGAGAGGCAGGTATTCAATTCAATTTCCGAGAAATGACCCAAGGAAGGAAGAAGTGGAGGTGCGCACCTTATCAATTATCAGGCTGAAGTTCTTATGATGAGTATAATGGTTGTGAACATTCGTGTTCGTGAAGAGTGGAAACTCGTTCGAAACCGGTATTGCTAAGTGAGACAGTGCGCGAGTGAAAGCCAAAAAGGATTACTCAAGAGCTATAGAATGAAGAGGAGCCTGGATCCAACTTAAAAATTAAGGGGAGTCATTAAATTTACACTAAATTATTTCATTGCTTCGTGTTTTTTGTAGACCAGTTTACATAACGAACTAAAGACTTAATTTAATTGTTTCAGCCGGCGAGCTTCCAGCGCTGATTAAGGGGACCCTATCCTCTTTAGTTAGGATATTCCATGACCCTTTGAATATCACACTCAATCATTAGAGGTGGTGATTTTGAGTGTTAGTGAATGTTCGCGTTGACGAGTTGTGTCAATTCGATCGAAAGTAGTGTTAAGTGAGATAGTGCGCGAGTGAAAGCCAAAAAGGATTACTCAAGAGCTATAGAATGAAGAGGAGCCTGGATCCAACTTAAAAATTAAGGGGAGTCATTAAATTTACACTAAATTATTTCATTGCTTCGTGTTTTTTGTAGACCAGTTTACATAACGAACTAAAGACTTAATTTAATTGTTTCAGCCGGCGAGCTTCCAGCGCTGATTAAGGGGACCCTATCCTCTTTAGTTAGGATATTCCATGACCCTTTGAATATCACACTCAATCATTAGAGGTGGTGATTTTGAGTGTTAGTGAATGTTCGCGTTGACGAGTTGTGTCAATTCGATCGAAAGTAGTGTTAAGTGAGATAGTGCGCGAGTGAAAGCCAAAAAGGATTACTCAAGAGCTATAGAATGAAGAGGAGCCTGGATCCAACTTAAAAATTAAGGGGAGTCATTAAATTTACACTAAATTATTTCATTGCTTCGTGTTTTTTGTAGACCAGTTTACATAACGAACTAAAGACTTAATTTAATTGTTTCAGCCGGCGAGCTTCCAGCGCTGATTAAGGGGACCCTATCCTCTTTAGTTAGGATATTCCATGACCCTTTGAATATCACACTCAATCATTAGAGGTGGTGATTTTGAGTGTTAGTGAATGTTCGCGTTGACGAGTTGTGTCAATTCGATCGAAAGTAGTGTTAAGTGAGATAGTGCGCGAGTGAAAGCCAAAAAGGATTACTCAAGAGCTATAGAATGAAGAGGAGCCTGGATCCAACTTAAAAATTAAGGGGAGTCATTAAATTTACACTAAATTATTTCATTGCTTCGTGTTTTTTGTAGACCAGTTTACATAACGAACTAAA
>NW_020439541.1:6457-11201 GCF_000699045.2 Agrilus planipennis
ATTACTATAGCGTATGCTATTTATGGTTGTTACGTTTATTTTAATTCCTTTTGTTTGGTTTGGTATTACTATTTGGAATATCTCTCTCACATAAACATTGAACATATCTTCTACATCGAGCCCAATTTTCTTCAATGTGTCCATCATTGTTTGATGTTTTATGTTATCAAAAGCTTCTTGATAGTTTATGAATACTATAAGGACGCCTTTCCGTTGGTCATAACATTTTTGGGAGAAAGTCTTTCGTCTTTCAATTTTTTAAATATTTAATGGCACATTCCATTCCCGATATCAATATACGCGATCCTGACGAATTATTGTAGTCAATTAGATTTGGCATTGCTGGTTGGTCGTCGTGATATACGGTTTTACTATGTGTTTCCCAGGCCATGCGAATTTCATTATTCTTTGCTAAAATTTTGTTGTATTTGTCTATTTCTAAATTATCCTGTGATCGGTTTGAAGGTTTGAAGAGTAATGACTTTCATGTATTCCTTCTGTCCCAAGACATTGTTCCACCAATCACTCTTCTTTTGTTGGTCCAATTTTAATACGCATCACTCTGTGTATTATATTAAACTGGACTATATTACCTTTTAGTTCATCTATGCGTCGTTTTTCCACTATATCAAGTATCTCCTTTGTCATGCAAGAGTTCTTTGCTTTTCGCTTACTGTATCCAGTAACGCTTTCTGTTCGTTGTGCCGATGTAGGATCTTCACCGTTGTTGCTACACTGACTCGGAATCCTCTGACAGCGGCTTAAATAATAATTGTTGCATTGTTGCATAGGAGTGGCTTTATGGTCAAGATTCAATACCCGTTTTCAAACTGTGTCGGGGTTGTACCAGTCTTCCCTGTTAAGATTGCTCGTGTGTTTATGGATCTCAAGTGATTCCTTGATGACCATGAGAAAATAGTGGCTCTCTCTGGTTAACATCTTAGTCTGGTCGAATTGGATGTCGTGTCCTGTATCTTGTGTTTTGGCACAGCTGATTTCCTGTTTTATTTCAATCATACGACCCCATCATGTTCTATTTTCTCTGATGCAATGCAATGGATCTACTTGTCACCAAGACCTTCTCACAGAAGCATGGTATAGGGTAGACATCTACAGATTCCAGCGGAATAACAACCCTCACTTCGGCAAGTTGGTTTTTGAGTTTACTACAAGTATTGAAGATTGCCTTGACGCCTGCCTTCTGCTGAGTTCGACTGATTTTGTCCGTGACTCCTTTGATGAATAGCAGACATGGTGTGATTTTGACCGTCCTTCAGTCGACTTGAGTGCCGGTCTGCGAAGCTTTCAATATTTCCATATATTACGGTTCATATTATGTCTCCGGTACCAATAGGTGTATCAGTGGCAAAACAACGTTCCTTGTCCAAAAATTAAGGTTCACAAATAGCAAAGGTCCTGTGCACCAAAGGGTTGATAACTGACTGTTTACATGCCGGATATATGAGAGTGAGGGTTTGCATTGAGATGTCTGTTGGTGTAGGTAGAATTCCTGAGGACAGTTACCCAGAGTGTCATCCGACCGACGGGACACTATAACATCTAGGAGAACAATTTTGTTTTCGTGTTTTCGCTTCGTTGTAAACCTAATGCCTGGATGATTCGGGTTGAGAATTTGTAGGAACTCTTCACGTTTTTCTGCTCACTGCTGCCACATGACGAAAGTGTTGTCGGCCTATCTGAAGTAGCATTTTGGTTTTAGAGGTATACCCTCCAGAATTTCCTCGTCCAATGACTCTATAAAGATGTTGACCGCAAGTGGGCACAAAGGAGATCTCATGGTCGCATCTTCCACTTGTTCGTAATATTTCTCGCGGATAAGGAAATACGATGATTTGAAGCAGACTTCAGTCATATGTGCTATCTCGTTGTTTTATCTATCTACTTTTATTTTTACTTTAATGATGGTAATCGTGTCAGGAATTGGAACATTGGTGCACAAGGACTCGACATCGAAGCTTACGAGGACACCAACGCCATCGACCTGGTCGTACTTGATTTGTCCTATGAAATGCGTGAAGTTCCTAATATTTGAGTTTCATAGGAAGGAAGTTGTTTACATGTGCATGTGACCAACTTATAGGTTACTGACCCAATGGTGATGAGTATTGACGGAAGTGACCTTCCTGGCTTATCGATTTTGGGATGTCCGTACAGTCGTAGTGCCCGTGAGTTGCTCGGTTTGAGATGGAGTTTGAGCACCGCGACTTGCCGTATCCCAAAATCCAAAAGTTAGGATGACCACTCCAACCAATAGTCAGCACCATTGGGTCACCTGCGTGTAGGTCGGTTAATTTCACATGTTAACAACTGGACCCTTCGTAGGAAATAGAGTATCACATGATGAACTTCCACGCATCTCACGGAATGAATAAAGCACCTTCAGGTGGACCCCGATGATCTCTTCGTATTCTGGGATGTCGAGTCCTTTTTTGCCAAAGTTCTAATTCCGGACACGATCACTATCATAAAAGAAAATAGTAAAAGCAGGTGGGAAAAGTAACGAGATAGCACACATGACAAAAGACTACTTCAGGTCAACGCATTTCCTCGATCAGGAAAAACACTATGAACAAGTAGAAGGTACTGTTGTAGGATCTTCTTCCTCTCCAGTTGCGGTTAATCTCTTTAAGGATTCTTTTGTATAAGAAATTCTACAGAATACACCTTTGAAAGCAAAATGCTGTTTCAGATAAGAGGGCAACAATTTTGCCGTGTGGCAGCTTGAAGCTGAGAATGTATGAGTTCTTGTAAATTCTGAACTCAAATCGTCCAAGCTTCAAGTTTACAATGCTGAGGTGACACGAAGGAAAATAGTCCTTTTTGGATGTTATGGTGTCCCGTCGATAGAATGGCACCTTGGGTCACACTGCCTACGGGAAGTCTATATACTCCAACACATATCTCAAAGCCAACACTCATCATCATCCGAAATAGAATCGGTGAGTCATTAAGTCTTTGACGTAGAGGGACTTCGTTATTTACGAACCAGAATCTTTGGACAAGGAACATCGTTTTGTCACCGACGCATTTATCTCGAATGAGTACCGGAGACGTGTTCTAAATCGCACGATATGGACACATCGAAAACCTCACAGACCGGTACTTAAGACCACCGATGAAGAGCCAAGGTCCACATCATACATGTCACTCATCAAAGGAATCAAGGGCAAATTAGACAAATTCTGCACAAAGAAGTCGATGATACAATCTTCAAGACTTGTTAAGAACCTAGAGAGCAAACCGCAGTGAAACATATTGTTTCGTTGGAATATGAGAAAGTGTGCCGGATACCATGCTGCCGTGGTAAGGTCTACATGGGGGAAACAGGCGGATTGATCGCAACAAGGAAGAAAGAATAGGAGAGGGTCGTGCGACTGGAACAATACAACAATTCAGCCTTGGAAGAACACGCTCGGGATACAGGACACGACATCCAATTGGACCAGGCAAAAATGTTAGTAAGGGAGGGCCACTATTTCCCCAGGGTCATTAAGGAATCACTTGAGATCCACAGATACCCGAACAATCTCAACAAGTAAGATGGGTACAATCTCGATACAGCTTGGAATCGGCCATTGGATCTTAATCATGCATTCATTCATGTGCTACGACGTAACAACTATTTATGCTGCTATCAGAAGATTCTGAGTAAGTCCAACAGCGCTCATGACGCTACCATGGAGACTTCATTAATAAGACACGGTTTTTAATTTTTAATGGCATATTTCACTTTCAGTATCAAAATAGGTACCTAGTCCTGAAGAATTGTTGAAGGTGCAGAGAAGGGGAGGAATAGTTTGAAGTAGGTAAGACTGATGTTAAAACATAATTAAAAGGAATATTAGAGAATAGAGTAGCTGCAACAATAATAATATAAGGATGGAGTTCAGGAGTATTTTACTAGAAAATAAAGAAAAAAGCGAATAGGTTGAAATAATATTTAGTGCATCTACCCTCAGAACAAGAGTTAGGAGATGTAATAGAAAAAAAAGGTAGCGTGGAGCTAGATTAATTAAAATATTAAAGATATCGAGTTAGCTATTTAAAATTCAGGCATAGATGGGATACAGTGGGTGTTAAAGAGCTGTAGGTAGACCTAGATTAGATTATAGTTAGCATATAGAAAGGCAGGTATTCAATTCAATTTCCGAGAAATGACTCAAGGAAGGAAGAAGTGGAGGTGCGTACCTAATCAATTATCGGGCTGAAGTTCTTATGATGAGTATAATGGTTGTGAACATTCGTGTTCGTGAAGAGTGGAAACTCGTTCGAAACCGGCATTGCTAAGTGAGATAGTGCGCGAGTGAAAGCCAAAAAGGATTACTCAAGAGCTATAGAATGAAGAGGAGCCTGGATCCAACTTAAAAATTAAGGGGAGTCATTAAATTTACACTAAATTATTTCATTGCTTCGTGTTTTTTGTAGATCAGTTTACATAACGAATTAAAGACTTAATTTAACTGTTTCAGCCGGCGAGTTTCCAGCGCTGATTTAGGGGACCTCATCACCTCCAGTTGGGATATTCCATGACCCTTTGAATGTCACACTCAATCATTAGAGGTGGTGATTTTGAGTGTTAGTGAATGTTCGCGTTGACGAGTTGTGTCAAGTCAAGTTAAGTGAGAAAGTGCGCGAGTGAAAGCCAAAAAGGATTACTCAAGAGCTATAGAATGAAAAGAGGCCTGGATCCAACTTCAAAATTAAGGAGAGTCATTAAATTTAC
>NW_020439542.1:0-10933 GCF_000699045.2 Agrilus planipennis
TAGCATCGTACTACAGATGGCGCTCACCACGCTATTTGTGGTATTTTTTAAAACGCGCTGTTAGGACAGCAGGTAAAGGTTGGCCTGTGTTCTGTGGGAGCTGCCTGCGACGCGCTGATGAGATCCAATAAGATCGAAATCGCGATCCGCGTCTGGCAGTTTCGACAGAATACAGACCACTTCGAATTATTTTGTTTGTTATTGGTTTGATTATTAATGTATTTTTGTATTACTATAGACATCGAGTTTTTAATAAATTGAAGTTCCTTTTCGACTACCATTATAGATCTCCCCCTTTTTCAACTCCTTTCTGTATACAAAATCCATTAATTAAAAAAGGAAAAAGTCCATCTGAGAGGAAGAAACATTTTGTGACTTATCTTAGATTAATAGATGGAAGGCCAGTGTCTCTCCATTTATTTTCTATTTTCCTCTGATACAGCCGTGTTCATAACTTATGTCAGTAGTAAACTTTAAGCACCAGCAGTCCCCCTGGAGTTAATATCTAATGCACATGCACATGAATCCCCGTTATCGCGAGCTTAATTTCCCGTTGTTACAAGTTACAATATAATCTTTATTCCGGACGCCATCGGATAGAAGAGCTAAATTGGTACCTAAAGGTCCAACGAATGGTTACTACAGCTCGAGGCTTCGCGTTGAGTGCACAGTGAAATTTCTAAATGAAGAGTACCTACATTATGCACCAAGTTAGCCCAGTTTATTACCCGTTTTGTGATATGCATCATCTTCTTAGGTTGGATAGTTAGAGTGATCAGACAAGTCTGTAAAAAACTGTTTCACTCTTCAATCGTATTTTTGTCAACGCAAAATTATATTCAAGTATCAGTCCAACAACTTTTAGAATCGGTTGGCCAGCTAATTGAATGCGGCGTTGCGATGCCCTAAAGGATTTCACCCATTGATATCTAATAAGATCAAAATCACAATCCAACTGTGGTAGTTTCAATAAACTGAGTGACTTCTCTAGAACATACATCACAATCGGTACATTTGAAGTACAGGACTACATGTCGCCGTCGGCCAGGATACGGTCAGGACCCGTACGTCCAATCCAGCGTCTAGACACACACGCATTGGTCAATGCATATTCTGCACTGCCTTATAACAATGACACATTGGCCTACTTCCAATGACTTCGATTGACTACATCCATACATAATACAAGCCTATAACGTTAAAAGAACAAAGATCTACTAGAAATACAACACGAATGCTACTAAGTAGCAACTAATTGAATGCGACGTTGCGATGCCCTGAAGGTCTTCACCCATTGATATCTAATAAGATTAAAATCGCGATCCAACTGTGGTAGTTTTAATAAACTAATCTACTTCTCTAGAACATACATCACAATTGGTACATTTAAAGTTTCTTTTAATGACATATTTCTTGAAGTACAGGACTACATGTCGCCGTCGGCCAGGATACGGTCAGGACGCGTATGTTCAATCCAACGTCTAGAAACACACGCATTGGTCAATGCATATTCTGCACTGCCTTATGACAATGACACATTGACCTACATCCAATGACTTCGATTGTCTACATCCATACGTAATACAAGCCTATAACGTTAAAAGAACAAAGATCTACTAGAAATACAACACGGATGCTACTAAGTAGCAACTAATTGAATGCGGCGTTGCGATGCCCTAATGGCCTTCACCCATTGATATCTAATAAGATCAAAATCGCGATCCACCTGTGGTAGTTTCAATAGACTAAGTGACACTTCTCTAGAACATACATCACAATGGGTACATTTAAAGTTTCTTTTAGTGACACATTTCTTTTTGTTTGGTCGCACTGTGTGTGAGATCGCGCCGCACCCTAATATCCGAAAAAGAGAGAACATTAATGCTAGACGGCATCTGAGTGCAATAAATTCGCAAGTTAAATTGAAACTCTTCGTAAACGGTGCTACTGCATCGGGACAAATAAATTCCAATGATTTAATGTACAACCCACAACTCGATTACCAAATCGTGCAATCGCTAGTTTGCACATTCATGCCCAAGGTTCTGGTGGAGGCAGGCACGCAGGCAGGCAGGTCTTTGGGATCGAAGCCTTCTGAAGGGACGGCACGCCGCGGCACATTGTGCCGCTACGTTTCGCAAATATTCTACTCCGGTGTATCCCAGAAAATTGAAATATAAATTTCGCTAGCAATGCAGGATTATTTTACTGTTTATTTTGGGTTCAGAACCGGAAGCGGCGGAGTAAACCTATATATTATCTCGCCTCATTTTGCATGTTAATTTAGGGGACCAACAAAACCGTCTACTACGCTAAATTTTCATATAAGAACATTAAATAAGTCGATATCTAGTCGTATATGGAACAAAGCGGACGTGAAACTTGTTGAATGTGAAAAAAAGGTAACATCAGCACATGAACGTGGCGGGTAATTGCAATATATTTTAAAATACGGTCATACCATGGGACCGTCTTACAGTTAAGTATTTAAATAGATTCAACGGTGGATAGTTCTAATTTTGAAAATCTTCAACTACCCCTAAAGATTTTGAAAATATTCATTTTTATTGGAAACCTATATTACAGGATAAGAAGAAATCCAACTGGTCAATGAGACAATATTTTTGCCTGAATATGACACCACATTAGCAACGATTAGCGTTCTACTGTTCTGATGTATTTGAACTACTGAGCTCGGCTCGTAAATGTTTTACTGCATCTCGCAGTAAATCCTTGACATTAATGTTACTTCTAATCTAATCTTACTCAAAATCTAATCTAATTCTTACTAATCTCACTCAAAAAATTATCTTTTTTGTAATACCTTATATTTTCTGCTTTACTTTAATTAACCAATACTTTATTTAATATATATTTTAAATATTAAATATTTTATATTGTTACCCATTAGGTAAAATCCTTGTACTGCTAGAACGTTTCCGATATGGTATTTCTGTGCCCATCGAGCTTCAGTTAATTCATTTTCCGATACAAGAATTAAGAATAATATATATCTGCGTACCTACACGAGTATTTATAGAGATGTGTTGTTCGAAGGATTACCTATTCAGAGTTTAATCCTGGTAGACTCAACCACAAAGAGTAAATCCTTTCGTCTGGGTTGTTACGCCAGACCAGTGCATAGCTTCCAAAGAATGGTATATTAGAGTACGACTTTTTGGAATGTTTGTGTATATCAATGATTACGTCAAGTATGTAGATCTATATATGTGTATGCGTGAAATAGAGTGGTATTTGGCAACATTCTATAGCATATACGACTGACTGCCTCAGATTTTCCTTTTAGTGGACTTTAGTGGTTGGAATTGGAAATGTATGAATGGCGTTCATTATTTCCGTTCGTTTTCGACATGTAAACATGAAACTCATTAGGTTCCGCGAATAATCGTATATGAAGGTAATACGACTCTTGCATTTCCTTTTCTGTGCCATTACACTAAGATATTATCTCTTCGTCGACACAATTTACTTATCAAAACCCCTCTGGGGGCATTCCCCCATTAAAGTTTCATTGCTCGTTAACCAACCCCACAGCAATTCGAAAGCATTTTAATGGCCAGGAGACAAACTTTTACGTTTAACTGTTGATACGCAGATAGAAAACATGTTCAAAATTTTTAAATTGCTTAAAGTCTATACATCTAGTGGCCGATTTTAGGTATTTAGGAAGTCAGATAAGTCAAGACGGAAGGTGTAGTAGGGATAGGACGCAGAGTCGCCTCCAATAAAAAGAAGTCTTTTCTAGGCTTGCGAATGGTTAATTTAGAAATTCGGAAAAGGTTGCTAAAGGTGTATGTTTAGAACGCGGCGCTGTACGGGTGCGAAACATGGACCGTGGGCGCAGCGGAAAAGAAATGTTGGAGATGTGGTGTTACAGGCAAATGATGTGGATACTGTGGATAGAGAAGGTATTAAAAAGAATAGGAGAACAGAGGACACTATGGAAGTCAATAAGAAATAGACGAGATAGGTTGGTGGGACACCTTCTCAGGAACGAAGGTCTAGTCAGAAACATATTAGAGGTAGAAAAGGGAGTTTAGATAGACCTAGATTATACTGCTGTTCACAAATAGTTAAGGAATATGATGTTCCAGTTTTAGGGAAATTCGAAAGTAAGCTCAGACTAGGAAGGTGTGGAGGTGCGTGTCTTAAGACTGATGACCTTATGATGATGAGAGTCCATCAGATATCTTTATGATCAATCAAATAAACCTATATTTAAAAAGATAGAAAGCCACAGCCGCTACTATTATACTACATATCTATGACCGTATGATGGAACACTGGCATTTAGTGTGTACGTTTAACACGTCAAAATATTGGTGATTTTTAATTAAAAACTCTGATTAAACGACACAACATCCTAAAACATCCTTGATATCGAAAATACAATGTTTTTGGGAATATAACAAAGGATTTCGAATTTTATTGACTTCATCAGCGTGACTTGTTTAGGGTCAAATATTGACGATATTAATAAAGAATATGGACTGTTTTATTAATAAAATACCATTATAATTTGAGCGCTCTGCCCTCTACGTACGTTTGTTTGACGTCTCATTTTGCAATATCCGTGAGATTCGACCACATCCCGATTAACGTTAATAATCTCCATCCGTGGCCCGGTTATATATATATGCATGTATTCCTACGAACAAACACAAACTAAGATGGGTCAGAAGATTGATTATGAATGTGTGCAGAGGATCGCAAAATTTATTGCCCCTAAGGCCATTACGTCGCCGCTCCTACGAATTATTATCCAGCTAACAAAATAAAATCAATCTGAACAAATATAAGGCGCTTATAAAATAGAATAAATGCTGCCAAAATAAAAAAATTGAACAGTTAATTTTGAAATTCGAAAGAGATTATTAAAAGGGTACCTATGTTTGGAGTACGGTCCTGTAAACAGAAGCGCTTGATAGAAAAGGTTTAGGAATAAGGATGTATTGGAATTAGTAGGAGAACAGAAGGCTATGGATATCAATGAAGGAAAGGAGTCGACCTATTCTAGGAGTGTTTCTGAGAGATATATCAGATTCAGAAGCAGGAGTAAAGAAGGGCTGAGAAAAACTTAGATTCGATTACTATTACCAAAAAAATTATAGATATGGGATGATCTATTTTTTGGGAATTGCTAGAATTGACCCAGGATATGAAAGGGTGAAGGTACGTGCGCAATCGATCTTTGGATCCACAACCTATGATTCTGATTGATTTCCAACTTCACACATGCAAGAACTTCTGCAGGTTCTATAAACTGACGCTTATTTCCAAGTAATATACTTACGCACATCTACTAAATGACTAAAAATTTCTATATTCTAAATGCATCAATTATAATGTCTGCATGTCATCATAAGGTCATCAGCCCTAAGACTGTTTGGACACGCACCTCCACTCTTTCCTATCCTGATATAATCTTCGCATTTCTCTAAAACTAGAGCAACCCATATCCTTATCTATTTAATGTGCTGTACGGGTGCGAAACATGGACAGTGGGCGCGGCGGAAAAGAAAAGGTTAGAAGCATTCCAAATGTGGTGTTACAGGCGAATGATGAGGATACTGTAGATAGAGAAGGTTAGAAATGAAGAGGTATTAGAAATAGTAAAAGAACAGAGGACTCAATAAGAAATGGGCGAGAAAGGTTGGCAGGACACCTTCTCAGGCATGAAAGTCTAGTCAGAGACGTATTAGAGGCAGAAACGGAAGTTAGGAGGGGTAGTGGTAGACTTAGATTAAATTGGATATGGGTTGTTCTAGTTTTAGGAAAATGGGAAGATTAGCTCAGGATAGCAAGGAGTGGAGATGCGTGTCCAACCAGTCTTAGGACTGACGACCTTATGATGATAATGGTATAGAAGCGTTAAATTTTAATTGGACTGCTCAATGATGTCCCCCATCACAATTTTATGTGCTTGCTATTTTATTGCGTAAATAAGAGTTGTTTGATATCTTCCCTTTTATTTATTTATTTTTTTTCTTCAGCTTGCATTAGGGTCAACCCACGCATCCAGAACGTTGCGATCGGTTATTAATACGAATTTACTGCTGTTAGACGAGCCCTTGGTTTTCGACCGGTCGTCGTATTTTTGCTCGTTAGGAACAAATTCACCGTTGATATACTTAAAACTTGCTACCAAGCCCTAATGACAGACACGAACCGGCAAAATTATCCCCCCAAATGTTGCTGCCGTCGAATGGATTTCAGCTCAGCGGAATCATTTTCAACATCAGCGTCAGTTTTAATTAAATAGATATATCTAAGGGTTATTAAGGGTTTCTGATACAAAATACACATCCATATGGGATGAATATTAGGGGAAAAAGAATAAGTTATTGGAAATTTCCCAAAAATATTTACCCAATAAAAGCGCGTAAACTAATCCAATAAATAAACAATTTAGACATAATTTGATATCACCTATGATCTATATAAGTATATGCATATTACCTATCCATAGACATTTGTTGGACAGTTTCAGTAGATAATTATTAGATAAGTTTTACATACCTACATTATTCAAATGTGACAGATTATTTGCAATTTAGCTGTTTTTATAGTTGATTTGACCACCACAAACGTCGGATAGTATACTAACTAAATAGATATATCTATATATTTTTTAACTCATGAAACAGTACTGATGAAACATTTTATATTTTAACATGATTATCTATGGTGAAAACGCAAATTAGCCAACGGTTTTTGTTGGCTAATTTCAGTATTAACCAACGAATTAATTTCTTTTTTTCTGGTAATGATATTTTGATGCTACGTTATTTAAATACGGCAGATAATATGCACACTAACTACAACTACTGGTTATTTTGCGTAGATACTGTTGTTAAAGTTTGTGTTTTAGCCAGAAACTTTCGATAATTTGTACACCACAACCATTTGAGTAAATAATCAAGCAATGTAATCCTACATTTGATCAGTTTGCATACTAACCAACTAGTTTGTATAAAGTAGCCAAGTGGATATACAATATATGTTCTTATAACCGGGTGTATTGTAATATTCAAAGTTTACTTGATATATCATCTAATTTACGATCCCAGAAGGATGATGCATCAGGTGATGCTTTTCGACAATCATAAAAAAAGGACGGTCTCATATTCCTTGCTGTAATCCGCCGAAGCACAGTTTACGGCGTATAAGAAGCAATAAAAATCGCATAACTCTTCGAAATATATGGTCGTCAACACAAGAGCGAAGAGCTCTATGATCCGTATAATCTTGCACCCTCTTTTTACTACCTTCCCGAGACCGATACATCGGGAAGCAGGCTCGATTTTCACAAGCTTAGGTACATTAAGAAAACACAAAAATATGCGAATAAAATATGTCTACTTTATGATGATTGATACTGAAAAATAAAAGAACAAAGACGGTAACAACAGCGTGAATTCTTGACATGAAGGAAGAAGATTCCACCTCAAATAATGTGCTTTTTAATTGAGCGACAGGTAAAATAATGAGAATTACTTAAAGCTTGTCGTAGTTTTTGCCTAAATGAATGATTCTAGTATCCGCTAGATGGTGGTACTATCGAATTTAAACAGATTTGGCTTGTAATGGGTCTAACATGTAAATGTATGTGGCTGTTTATACTTCATTTACTTTCTCTAGCGATGTGCCCCTTCCAATGACTTGGATGCGCGCTGGCAAAATCGTAGATAGGGAGAAAAAAGCTCATTATACTCTTGACTCTTGTTCATTAAACATACTTTTTCATACAGTACCTGCCAAAAGTTTTGTTCAAGCATGAATAGTAGTGCGAGTCTAAAACTAGTGTTAAAGCCTTTAATATGTCTTCAAATATAAACAAACATCTCGTTGATATTTTCAGTAGTAAATGGTACCAATAACAGCACATTTGAGCAATGCAATTGTAGTGGATAAAATGNGAATGATGTACAAATAACTACTGGTTCATCAACAAGTTTAGGGCGTGAAAGGGGATCGATGGTCTAATTGCGATCGGTCGATTCGGGAACGCGTTAACTAAAAAATTACCCTTAAGAGCAAAACCTGTGGGAAATCCGAAGTGTTGGTGGAACTACCTCCTGATTAGGATGATTACAACGCTCCTATCAATGTAAGTACATTTGTTAACATTTGCGGTGTGTTGATATCTACATTGAGAGAAAGTTCTTTTTTATAATCAGATAATTAAAATAACAAAGTAGCAAAATACCTTGCGATAATATTTCAGAAAATCTGTAAAACTTCTATTGTTTTAGTTAATCTGTAAATTAAAGATATGTCTATACCTAACCCTTATCTTGATAAAGCCTCGTAACAGAAGGCGAAACATCCGTTGAATCTTAAGTATATTTTATCGCATACCGCTTCAACTTTTTTTACATATATCTAAATGGATCAGGGGAAGTATTAATGATAATTTTTTGTTCAGTAATTTCTCTTATTTTTTCCATTAATGTTAAAGTGTACTTGATTGTACAAGAAAAGATGTCATTCTTTTTGTATTGTTAGGAATAAAAGTCGAAATTTTCTTTCTCCAAGTATTTATTAATAAAAGTCCATCGGTAATTCTGATTCAGCAATAGCCGTCATTTTGCAAACTGTCTGATAAGGGTAAGACGTTAGCAAACTCAATCGGCAGATTGATTAGACGACCATATTTTGCAGATTGCTAATATAACTGGATCACTTCGTGATTATCTGCAGGTAAAAGTATTTTTTGGGCGTTTTGGCAACTTTTCAGGCATTTTATGCAATAACGATTTCGCATATTAACGGTAAGATCTAATTAAATCAATACTATGATCATCTCCAAATAAGTAGCTAAAGTTCGATTTTATTTTTTGTTGTCTTGTAATAACTCACATTTATGAAAACTACTAATTTCATCTTATTGTATGGCATTTATTATTTTGATATCAAACTGAATTCATATGCTTTAATAACTTCGTTTGCATTTATTAGTTTAAATACATAACATACTTAAATGTTTGCACACTTTCTGGAGGTAGTCTATTTGAATGAATACATAATTACTTGCAGTGAAATGATACGGAATTGTTAACTTTCTATCTCATAAATTGCATATTGTCCTATGAATGGAAGTAAGCGATTCAAGTGATAATACAGAATTGAAAGTGAAGTAATTTAGCTGTGAAAACAGAACAACAAAAAGACGAATTTCTGAGAAGCCTGTGGGTAAAAGTGTCTGCAAATATAGGTTAGCATATTAATGAAATATTATTAATTCATTATGAAATGCGGCATTCATGTAATAAGTATGGATTACCGACAGTAATGGTAAGTAATACATAGTGTTATTTTGTACATGATAATAATAAATTACGAGTTAAAGTTAATATTGTATTAAAATATGTTGAATTTGTAATCTGTTCGAACATAATTTATTATAAGTATGTAAATTTTAGTAGTAGCATTAATCACTTCTAGGTCTCTATATCTAAATATACCTTTATAAGTAGCGTCATCTTAACCTAATCACTTCCTTTTATTAAAATAAATTAAAAAGTACTAGAAAATACCACAAATGGCGCGATAATCGTAATCAGTAATACGATGCTACATTTTAGGATTACGTATGCTCCAACAAGGTCCACTTGTGTGGATACCTACTTGCTGAAACGAATCCCGCCGTACCTAACCTTAACGTGATAGGCACGTTACCATAATCGAATAAAATCATTCGAAGTGGTGTGTATTCTGTCGAAACTGCCAGACGCGGATCGCGATTTCGATCTTTTTGGATCTCATCAGCGCGTCGCAGACAGCTCCGACAGAACACAGACCAATAAATTTTTTAATGCTACATCGAACTCTTCTCGCATGGAGTAGGGTATAATTTGGTACAATAAAAATCAGCTTTTACAACATACATTCTTACTAAATTCGTTCAATTTGAAAACTTAACAGAAATGAGTACATGGAAAACTCATTTGTGTCATTGGATTCGCCAAGGAAACCCAAACTGGACTCACGTTGATACCAAAATTTCACAATAATTCTGACTCTTATATCACTGGATTTACCATTAAAACCCAAATTTCTCAACAATTTCCACCGATTCACTGGACTCGCCATTAAAAGCCAAAATCGACAATAATTTTGATTCATTTATGTCACAAGATTTTCCGTAGCAAACCAAATTAAGTACTAGAACAATTTTGAATCATATATTTAACTGGACTATCCAAAGTATGTAACGGCATAAAAACGTCAATAAAACTTCTATCATCATGATCAAATCAGCAAATACATTTCGACGTTCTCTCTTTCTCTCTCGGGCACTCTAACTACAAAACAGAACACATACTTGTGTGTGTAGTACACAGAGGTAGCTTATCGATTGCGATATCAAGAACAAAGGCACAACGATGCCGTGCAGCTGAAGATTTTCAATTAATTCAAACATTTCGCGTTCGCATGAATGAATTCTATGTCATTTCACGTTTCCCGTTTAGAATCAAAATTAGTCTCGTTGGCTGGTAGAGACCTCATAAAATATTTACTGGTGCTGTTTTACAATGTTTGTACCAGGAAAGTATGAACAAGCTAAAATATCAAATTGATACAACATCAACTAGCATGGACTCAAAGTGAGATTTTAGAGAACTAGACAAAAGTGTACAGTACCATTTGCAAAATTATTTAAATTACCTCGTTAAAATTTAAGAATATGCTTTATTTAAAAGCATATTTAGCCAAAAAATAATAACAAGTGAGTTAACTTAACGTTCTACACACCTATAAAGCTTTTACTTTGTTTTCTATTGTTAATTTATATACATTTGTCTTTTAAGAAATTGCTAAACATTTTCGTCTAGCACTGTACAGTTCTAGCCGATCTCTTAACAGAAGAGCGCCCATAGAGAGCTCTGCTCGTTCAAGCTTGTTCCGA
>NW_020439543.1:0-10673 GCF_000699045.2 Agrilus planipennis
TTGTTTATTAAACCTCAAAAAGTCCTTTAATATACGAATTGTGATCTGAAATAATATCCCAAGTTAATGATGATTTGTAAAATTTCGCAAAATCAAGTGATGACATTTAAAAACTTTTGCAACGACGAGTTATTTTTACCATCCGTTATCATTTGATAAAAAAGAATTCGATTTGGTTTAACGCCGTGAGTAATAATTTCTTCAATTGTTCATTGTTACGAAAATGAAAAAAAGGAAAACAATTTAAATAGGTACTTAACATTTTTTATGATAATTATGATTCCCATTTTGTCTAGGGTTTGAAAAATCGACAATTCCAATTGCAATTTCGATTATCAAGTAAAACATGTTATCGTCAATATAATTATTAACCTCGAGGGCATGGAATTGAGAAACTAGCAACATACATACGTACATAATAATTTATTGTTAGTAGTCTGTGTGACAAAATAAAATAATTGCATAATATGCATGTGTGTGGCATCAAATGTTTTTTTGTATTTTGCGTTTATTAGGTATAATTAAACCAAAAGTATGACAATAGCATTCAAAGTGGGGAGAAGGTAATTAAATCCGTTAAAACGCATTTAATTCTGAATCGTTGGAATCTGGTGTTCTGATAACGTAATACATATTTATCTATTATAATTGCAATATCAACGTGAATTTACGTCAACATTCAGTAAATAAACAATTAACGAAAACAGGGAAATAATATAGAGCCTTGTTATAAACAAAGTAATTGTTAGGTACTCTAACAATAATAATATCAAGTAAATACTTAATTTTACTAAAATGCAGAAGGCATAGGGCAACAAGTGAATAATCTGAAGACGACTCAATTAATAGATAATATATATATATATAAAATAATTGTTTGATTGCAATTATATATATATAAACAAACAAAAAAAATTAATAATTAAAATAAGAGACGAATAAAAATGGTGGAGGCGCCGGGTATTAATTTTGTTATTCGAGTTTATCTCTACCAATAACTTCAATTAATGATTGAAACCTGATTAACATGTACTACACAAATAAAATCTAACGTTATATAGCAAACATCTTTTGGAAATGAGCAATTAGATAATAGTGTTTCAAATTTTTCTTTTTCGTTTAAGTGTATTACAAAAATTAAAAAAATGGTGAAGGCGCCGGGTAATAAATTTGTTATTGGAGTTTATAATTACCAATAACTCATAAACAAACCTTGAATTAATGACAAAAACGTAATTAGCATGCCATCTATGTGCCATACAATTGAAATATAACGTTATCAGTTTGTTAAATAGCAAACACCTGCTTGAAAATGAGCATTTAGATAACACTACTCCAGTTCTTATCTTTCTGTTAAAGTTTACTACAAACATAACAATTTTCTTTAACGTTCTGTTTTGATAAGGACATTTCACATGTCTCGCGTTTGATTATCAGATGACCATTTCATAGACGCCATGTGTCGCAAAATGATAAAATTCGAATTTTAATGCAATCGAAAAAAATCACGTGCAATAACACTTAAAAAGTATAAGTGCTTTTTTATATATCTTTTTTGCACATTACCGTTTTATTTGAATAGGTAACGCAAGTTAAAAAGTTTTGGGATTTTTGCAATAAAGTTTAGGTAGTGTCTGCAAAGATTACCATGGTACCAACGAAAGATTTCAAACAGGTTAGCTAAATTTTTATACAATATTCTTTACATATCGATATCTAATCATTGCCGAAATAAAATACAAAGATCTAGACAAACTTTCGAAAAATTGATATGACTCTGAACTTCAATGATTGAGTTCGTTGCTCAAGGAGGATCAAGGACGTGTAATACCAGTATCAGGTTATGATCAAAGTCATTTCCAGTCCCAAAAACACTATCATGATATTAATTAACATGGGTATTATATAATAGAAAATAATTGCCAAAAGATAATAGGAGACAGTCTTTAAAATATCAGATGTTTATGTAAAATTTTAAGTGTTTAATTATTTATTTATTTGGCTGGTCTGTTTTTTTTGCTACAAATGAGTATCTTATAATATTTGAGAACCATGAGAGCTACAAATGTTGATAAGAAACTTTAAGATAAATAAGATAATAACGAGCTCCTTTTTCTGACTGGCCCCCATTGTTCCGTCCCTGTTCTTTGAATGAGCTCATGGTTGTTGTAATACTTAACAAGTCGACCTTCCATGTCCTCTAAAATCTAAATCACAAGCTGCTTCATTTTAGTTTGGGTGCGCAGCTGTAGTGTGGTGTATTACATTTTCCTGCCGGCGTTTCCAAATTTAATTCAAATTTAACCACGAAGGTATTTATTTTTTTAATAAACATTAAATAATGAAGCTTATTGAACTTTTATTGAATAATAATTCTATAAACAATTATTTGCTTTTACACATAATACATTGAGTACCATACTAATGCACCTAATCATGTGTAAAATGTACCTGCCTAGTCATTTGATATTTTAATATATCTATTTAAATACTAAATAATACAATTATTGCTTCATGGAATAATAGTTATTGGTTTGTATCTATGTAATTAATTAAAATTGAAGAAATTGTGTTTAAAATCATAAAATATACTACCCATTACCTGAGTAGTAATTAATAATATAAATTTTTAAATTGCAAGTTTACTTAATAATAAAATGAATTGTTCATGGAAAGATAATACGATTTGCAATGTTTTACACTGTAGTTCATATGATATAGAGACATAGGCGTCTCAAAGGTGGGGCTACATTATTGTTTAATAAATAAACAATATACCGAAAAAAGTTGTTTTATTCTTTTTTACTTATTACCGATACTTTACCGATAAATATTTTGACTTATCGACTTATTTTTTTGTAAGTTTTGGCAATTCCAAAACATGAAGTTTGAACATGGATTTCATCTTTATTTTTTCCATCGCATTAGCGAATTCTTCTTCATATTTCTCTCTTAGCCATTAGATCATCAGTTGCTGAACTTCTGCTTCTATTAGTTGCTTGGACCTTCGTTTTTTTGAATTCCGAATTAATTCCATTTTGTGCTTTTTCCAGGACAGGCAAAGACAAACGAAGAGTCCGCAACATTTTGGAAGATTGAAAAAAGAAAGTCGATACGAGGTTTTTTATTACTTGCATGACGCTTAAATAGAACTGTCTTTTGTCGCACTTTCTTAATATTCTTTTGCACCCTTTTTTTAAAATCCCTGCACTTTCCCATGCGTCTTAGGCAACTGTGCACTATGCTAACTTTAGAATTTGGAGATTTTCCAAAGAATAAATGAGGCAGCAATTTTAGCTTATGTGATCAAGCAGATGAGGCCAGAAGAAAACGTTTTAACGTTTTCCATAAACGTCACTCAAATTAATATGACAAAAACAGTACACTTTTATGCATCAATTTTTATAAAAATAATTACATTTAACATATAGTCAGTATACATTATATTTATACACATCACGATGTCAGTTTCGGAAGTTTTTCTAAAGGTAAGGCTTAATTTTCTATAATGGACATCGCAAAGCAATCAAAAGGAGTTAGATGCAGCTAGGAATCATGTGCTTCTTTCACTCTACTATTCTAATTAGTTAGTAGCATTACCTTCTACTGTAGCTGCAATCCCAAAATAACTGATGCATATCTTTGCAATGTCAGGTTTCAGACAACACTTCAATACTTTCCACGAATAAAACTGCAAATCGCCCAAACGCATTCAATTTAATCTGACGAACAAGTAGCGTCAGCAAGGGAGAAATCGATATTTGTTCCTCCGCAACCTGTGAGTTTATACTGAAACGATTTTCCTGTGGGAACACTCGTTTTCTCTAACGCATTTCGTTTTGCTTTGTTTTTTTTTCGGTTTGTTCTAAATTTAATGCTAGTAGTAGTGAGAGCTGCGCAGTTTGGTGGGATAGCATCATCCTTGAAGGATACATCAAGTTCATTGCTGGACTGCTTCCACCAGCAGCGGATTGTTTTAGATTTTTTCCAATCAGTGATTATAAAACAGTGCAAAATGGTTTGGACTCACAAATACGATGGCGATTCTTCCTCCACGAAGGTTATTATATAATCTAAATATACCCTCTCTATTTCTAGTTGTGGTTTCGTTGAATTATGTTATTTTATTGCTTGTCATTTTTGTGCACTGTAAGCATTTCGTTTTTAATGCAGCAGCTGATGTTCTCTAACAATGCTATTTTTACACTTACGTAACAGAAGGTCTCGAAAATATTTTTTTTCGTTTGTATGTTAATTAATAGGGACATTGTCTTTGAAACACAAGACTACACAAAGCTTTGGGATCGATTTTGTATATTTTTATCATTAAATTACTCAAGGACTACGTCACATTATCTCATCAATATTAAATTCTTTTAGTATCTCTTCCACAAAAAGGTACGTCAAAGATCTTTCGGATAAAGGTAACGGTGAACGACTTCTGTTTGAGATCCATTTTTGATTATGATTTGATTAGTTTCCTCATCCTTTCCAGATGGCTCAAGCTGGAGTTCTTCCCTCTCAGCTCCAAGCAGCGGACGCTGTGTCCCATTTGGAGCACATGTGTGCCCTTAACATTACTTCTAAAGTTTCTCTGGTACGACGTACCGGAATCGTGTGCACCATTGGTGAGTATTTTTATGAAATTACCTACCCATTTTAGTCACGAAATGCCTTCTGGTTAAAGGACCAGCATCAAGAGATCCCGAAATGTTGGTTCAAATGATGGAAACTGGCATGAACATTGCGCGATTGAATTTCTCCCATGGCAGTCATGAGTATCATGCCGAAACCATCAAAAACATTAGAACTGCTGCAGAATTGTATGATAAGAAACATGGAATCACGTATCCAATCGCTATTGCTTTAGATACCAAAGGACCCGAGATTCGTACAGGTCTTTTGGAAGGGGCAAGTTTTATCTATTTTTCTGGTACCTTTGTCACATTTTTATATGACGAAATGATTTTAGGGCGGTTCCGCTGAAATAGAATTAAAAAAGGGCGACACCATTCGCCTTACAACCGACAAAGCTTACGCAGAAAAGGGAAATGCAAACGCGATTTATGTAGATTACGAAAATATGCAAAAAGTCGTCAAAGTTGATAGCATCATTTATATAGACGATGGCTTGATTTCGCTTGTTGTGAAGGGAATAGAGGGATCCTTCCTGGTTTGTACTGTCGAAAATGCCGGCATGTTGGGTAGCAAGAAAGGTGTGAATCTTCCTGGAAGCGACGTGGACCTTCCGGCCATTTCAGAAAAGGACAAGTCCGACTTGAAATTCGGCGTCGAGCAAGACGTGGATATGGTTTTCGCGTCCTTCATTAGAAACGCTTCTGCTCTAACGGAAATCAGAAAGATTTTGGGAGAAAAGGGTAAAGACATCAAGATCATATCGAAGATCGAAAACCACCAAGGCGTGGAAAACATCGACGAAATCATTGAGGCTTCTGATGGCATTATGGTGGCTCGTGGAGATTTGGGTATTGAAATTCCTGCCCAAAAGGTGTTTCTAGCCCAAAAATCCATGATGGCCAAATGTAACAAAGTTGGAAAGCCTGTTATTTGTGCCACGCAGATGTTAGAATCGATGATCAAAAAACCGAGACCTACAAGAGCTGAAGGCTCAGACGTGGCCAATGCTGTTCTGGACGGAGCAGATTGCGTCATGCTATCAGGAGAGACAGCGAAGGGAGATTATCCCATCGAATGCGTTCAGATTATGGCCGAAATATGCAAAGAAGCCGAGGCAGCCATTTGGCAGAAGCAACTTTTCTTCGACCTCACTGCTCACGTAAGTGTTCGGGAGGGTTTCAAAAATGATTTTTTTTTCTGCCAGTGTTATTGAATTATTATTACTTAGATTAAAGTGCCAATTGACACTGCACACGCTTTGGCCATCGCAGCTGCAGAGGCTTCTACGAAATGTTTGGCAGCTGCTATAATCGTCTTGACGACATCGGGAAGATCGGCACATCTTGTGTCTAAATATAGACCACGTTGTCCTATCATCGCTATCACAAGAAACGCAAGGACAGCACGACAGGCTCATCTATTCAGGGCGATACTTCCTTTAGTGTACAAAGGTACCTACTAATTTATTAAATAAAACATTAAAACCCAACGTGTGTCGTAAAAAATCTAAACCGTGTTTCGTAAATGCCATCTTTGTTTAGAGGGGATGCGAATAGTTACAATAATTGTGTTTTATTGAATTGCCATCGACCAATACTGGATAATCAATTACCCATTTTATTTTACAGAGGAACGATGCAGCGACTGGTTGAAAGACGTCGACAACAGGGTTCAGTATGGAATAACTTTTGGTAAAGTAAGAGGATGTATTAGTTCAGGAGATCCCGTTGTTGTTATTACAGGATGGAAACAGGGTTCTGGATACACCAACACCCTACGTATAGTGTATGTTTCTGAAGTACCCGAAACAATAGTTTTATAATTGCATATTCTTTTACATTTAAGTAGGTAACTAATAAAAGCATTTTTTTAACGTCGTGTTCTTTATGTTTACAGTTACGTGGATTAAACGAGGACTTGTTTTATAGGCAACAAATTCCATGTTTAGAATTAATATCTATAAAAAAGCTATTCGTCGTAATACCATCGCAGCCATGGTTTAAATAAAATAAAAAATATTTATTTAAAAAAAACTGTAAAACTAAGAAATGAAGTATTAACTTGTATAGGCGTTTTTTATATTTCAACCACCAAATTTATCCATTCATCCTTATATCCTGTCATTATTTTTTTAAACTACGCTCTAAAAAAAATCAAAGTACCATTTCTTCTGTCATGTAAATTATTAGTCATTATCTAGTCTTTTGAAGTTAAAATTTTAGTTTTTCGATTTTAAGTTTATTCATTTTGTCCAAATTTTTTACGTGGTGCCATTTCAATTAAATTAAACATGAGTACAAACAATAATGAAGATAATAACTCCGGGGACAATCCCTGCCCCAAATTACCTTGGGTACTTTGAGAAAGAAATATCAGATGAACAGTTTTGTCATTCTACTTTTTTAATCGATGTTTTAGATGATAGACTTTCACAGCAAAAATGAGAAACTATTAAATGGCCAATGGAGTGCCGCATACGCAGATAATAAATTAGAACATCTGTGCAAATTGAGTTTAGATTCGGATCCATTGAGATGTAGGATGACAAAAATCATGTGTACAATTGGTAATTATTCGCGTTTATCCATAAAAATAGGTCCTAATTGTATTTCAAACTCTTGAAAACGGTAGGACCCAGTTGTTTTGACATGAAAACGATGATAAATCTCATGAAGGCTGGTGTAAATATATTTAGAATAAAAATGTCACATACTACAGTAGAATCACATCACGATGTCAGTTTCGGAAGTTTTTCTAAAGGTAAGTAATATTTTGTAATTGTCTGGCACATATCTGAAATAAAATAAATAAATAATAATTAACATTTTTAAAACTGCAATGCAAATGGCAAACGTTTGAGAATATTATTGATTCGGGTTATCGATTAATAACCGGTTACAATTGGTTATAATTGCAAATTTTTAATTAATAATCTAGTATCGACTTCAAACACGATCGCCTTTGACCTTTGCCTTAAATATGAGAAGCATTGTTGTATTATACAGCGTTTAGAAAGAAAAACGAGAAAACAGGTAAAAAAATACTTACAATAATTCTCTAATAAGATTTTGGGCATCTTGATTAATCTTCTCATAGTCTTTCGATCTGTGACTCATTTCTACTATACTCATCCCGGTTCCTTTGAAGGATAATAATTCCTGTTGAACATCTTTAAGGACCTGAAAAAATGTGAAAAAATTAAATTAATTACAATTACAATTAAAATATCGCAAACTGTATAAATGTACGAATGTGAGTTTGTTTGTTTATTACCATTTGACGCCTGAACTATTCAACCGATTATGACGAAATTTTGTACACGTTTTGTCAGGGATTCAGAACAGGACATAGGGTATCTTTTATCTAGAAAAAAGATATTACTCCCGAGGGATAGAAAAATAAATTTTATGCGATCGTCGGTGATTTTTGACACGTATTTAGGACATCAACGAAAGTGAAGCCGAGAGTACAACCTAGTTAAGAATAAACCAGAAATATATTTAATTTAGTTTTTATAAATTACTATCCTGTACACCCAAAAGATTTTTTTATTNCTCTTGAAAACGGTAGGACCCAGTTGTTTTGACATGAAAACGATGATAAATCTCATGAAGGCTGGTGTAAATATATTTAGAATAAAAATGTCACATACTACAGTAGAATTTGCCCAAGAACTTGTGCAGAATATTCGGACAGCTAGAGACAAGTACAGCCAGCAAAGGGGCTACATGTATAATATTGCCATTTGTTTTGATCTCGAGGGTCCCGGTTTCTATACTGGTAATTTGGAAGATGTAAGACGATTCATTTATACAAAAGTCTTCATTTTTTTAATAAAAATAAACAATAAAATATGTATATGATGCAAGTACCTTTTTTTGTCCTGAAATCCTAGAGTACTTCTTATCAACTTGAATTACGCGAAGGATTTCATACAGTTCTAACTGGCAACAAAATGTTTAAAGAATTTGTTAACGAAGATGTTATATACGTGTCGTGCGATTTGGTACAAGAAGTTGTTAAACCGGGAGACAAAGTATACCTCGAACATGGCGCCATTGTCTTAGAAGTTTTGGAAATTGGTAAAATAATATACTGATTATGGTAGTTTTCTGTTTTTTAATTAACAAATGTCTTAATTGCACTACAGCATTATTTATTATTTATTAATTTATGTTAAGAAGAGAAATCATCAAACTTTTCCAGATAGGGGAGAAGTCAAGTGTATTGTTAGACAAGGTGGTTATCTTACGAGTAAATCTACTGTAGATATTCCGGGAATACCAATAATGACTGATACTGTAACAGAAAAGGACGTTCTTACACTTCAGTTAGCTGTACAGTTAAAAATTGACTCAGTAGTCCTGTCTGAAGTGAGAAATTCACAAGTTATAATAGATGTTCGAACTCTCCTAGGTACTTAGGAATTGAACTTTCTCTACTAAAATTTGTTAAATACCATACTTTCAGCCGATATACCGGGTGGTGTTGGAATGGTATTAATTCCAAAAATTGACTTTGCTGCTAATATTGATGAATTTGATAAAATATTGGAGTTATCGGACGGTATTTATTTCTCGAGAGAACGATTGCGAATCGAGATAACTTCCGAAAAATTAACCATAGTTCAAAAGATGGTAATTGCAAAATGCAATAAGGTAAATACCAATCAATTTTAGTTAAAAAAAATAATAACAAAAATAGGACTTGACCCCGACGTGATTTGAACACGCAACCTTCTGATCTGGAGTCAGACGCGCTACCGTTGCGCCACGGAGTCCTGTTATTTTCCACTGTCATTGTCATAGATAAATTTACGATTACGCTGTAATTTATTTGAATTTCTAAGGCAGGAAAACCAATTTGTTGTGCAAGTTCACTACTAGAATCGATGATAACTCTTTCAAGACCCCTTAAAGCAGAATTAACAGATGTTGCAAATGCTGTAATGGACGGAGCGGATTGTTTGGTACTTTCAAGGGAAACTTCTATCGGTGATTCCCCAACTAGTGCAGTTAAAATATTATCAGGTAAAATATAAAACTTATGAGTGGTTGAACAACGAATTGTTATTCATTTACTTCAGGTTTAGCTTTGGAAGCAGAAAGTGCCGTTTATGCACGTGAGGTTTTTCAAAATTTAATCAGCAATTATGAAACACCTGTTGAACCTGAAAAGGCCCTTGCCTTCTCAGCTATTAACTTATCAATGCGTTGTTATGCGGCAGCCATTATTGTTTGTACTGTTTCGGGGAAATCCGCAAGACTTCTTTCAAGATACAGACCGCGATGCCCAATTATTGCCGTTACACGATATGCCAATGTGGCTCAAAGGCTTAATATGTGGCGAGGAGTGTTACCATTTTTATACTTTAGTAAGTATTATGCTTATTTGTTTATTTATATATTCACTTACCAATAAATTGTTAAATTTTTCACTTTATCACAAGCTTGACGCAGCCTAACGACGAACGGACGAACTGACTTACACGCCATTTTTCAAACTGCTAGTTTGCGTTTTTATTACAACGATGAAGATGTCGCCGCAATCTGGTGGAGGGAATTATAATTTGAATTTTGAATTTATTCTTTTTTATAAAGTAGTAAACAGAGTGTTCTTTTTTGTTCCAGAACGTCCCATATGTAATTGGAAAAAAGATCTGGATACGCGAATACAAGTAGGGATGACTTATGCTAAATTAAATGGAATTGTAAGAGCTGGAGATGCAGTTGTAGTTGTTAAGGCCTTACGGCTAGGATCAGGATTTACAAATTCAATGCAAATTGTTTATGCGTCTGAATTTGACGCTCTTCCTCCAGACAAACCATGATTGCCCAAATATAGATTACAAACGTCAAGTATGTACAATTGTTATAACAAATGTTTCATTGAAGTCCTTTTGTTTTGTACCATACCTTTTTGTTGATTTTATTTGAATGTGTAAAGGTAATTAAATAATTGTTAACATGCTATTACTGTGTGCTTTAATTGAACCAAAACACTTGATTACTTCATTAAAATTAATAAAAAAAAAA
>NW_020439544.1:0-1316 GCF_000699045.2 Agrilus planipennis
ATTAAAGATAAGTTTTTATTATTTAATGAACAAGAAATAAACTGAAAATAAGAAGTACCCACCTTAAGGTCTGTTTTTCCGTCATCAGTTTCCGCGTCACTAGCACTGGCAGGTTTAGGACTGGTGCATGGCGGAGTTTTCCGATCGGAATTTGCAGCGACAGCGGTTTTTGATGCGCTTGCCGTCCCCGACGCCTTGCTGCTGGGTGTATTTCCAGTGCCACCCCCAGTTCCTTGTTTGGTCGACGCTACACCCCCTTTACCTTGTCCCACATTTCTTTGGATAGCCGGCCCCGACTTGGACTCTTTAGCGCCTCCTTCTTCTTTACGTTTCTTCCTACGGGATTCTTCGTCGTTGCAACTTCCATCTTCACCAGTGTCTGATACTTCGGAATAATTACGTTTCGAGCTTTCATCTGAAGCCGTCGCACCGGTTGCAGGTGGCGCCAGGCCACCAAGAGGATCAACGGCGTCGTTAACGTCGTTCGGCGACGACGCTGCTTCGGAATTTTTCACGTCTGGTGACGACGCCGAGTCGGACGACTCCTTCACCGATTTAAACTCGTAAACGTCCTCGGATGAAGAGGCGGGGGCGGCTGCGACGCCGCTTGATGCGGACGAGGTCGTACCGCTGGTGCCTTTGTTGGACGTCGATGATGTGTCCATGGTTTCTTCGGATGATGGCATTGGGTTCTTTTGTTGTTGTTTGCTGGAGTCAATGACCTTCTTATCATCCCTCGAACGAGCAGGTGGTCTCGACGATGTACTTGATTCTATAAAATAAACAAACCATTGTTACATAATGTACCAAAACCGGGTTTAAACGGAAAGAATGATGCCATTATTTATTTAATAAAAATTTTATAATAACTATAATGAATATGTGTATCATCTGATATTCATTTCCTCTAGTGTATCCGAAGGGGGGGGGGGTTAAGGATGAGATATACGATTTCCACAGTAAGTATTCTTAAGAATTATTAATCATATTCGAACGAAGTTGTCTATAACAATACCAACCAAAAAATTAATTTACACTGGGTGCGTTCCAATATATAACCCAGCATACTGGCCAGTGCTGATGACGTCATAAATCGACGCCATACTGTTGATTCGTTCCGAAATGTACTGGCCAGTGCGTTGACGTCATATTGAGAATAGCGTTTGTGCTCGTTTACAACAATTTTGCTCAAAAAGTTTCTTACAATAAAAAAATCCTCAAAGTTTGATGCACACACGCCCGTTTGATATACCACTACGTCACATTTGTCACACCAGTACTATATGGTGGCACACCAGCACAATATGGCGTCGATT
>NW_020439544.1:3087-7042 GCF_000699045.2 Agrilus planipennis
CTATCTACTGATATTTACTGCTAATTGTATATTGTTCTTTATTAATTACCATATTTCTAGGCATTATTTATGGCTACTTTGAAATAAGTATTTATTATTATTATTTCATAAATTAATTTTTATTTAATGACAGTAAAATGTATGAGTTAAAAGAGTGAATAACTGCTTAATAAAATATTACGACGATGAGAAAAACTTTTCGCATTGATTTTAATAATTTAGCAGACGGCTTCTCATTCAAATTCTTATAAGTAACTTTACTTCTTCTGTTATTAATATTTATTTCGTACAGCTTCCCCGGATCATTAAAATTCTTTTTATCAAAGACAGCTTATGATTCTAATTTTCTAATTATTGCTTAATAAGTCTTTGTAATTATTTTTTTTTAATTAACGTCGACGTCTTTCCGTGTAAAAGTCATTTTTTGAAAGGTAACTTGTTAATTTTGAAATACAATTTAAGGAGAACGTACTTCCTCCAATAAGTTCAAAAAAGGGATAGCAATTGTTTACTTTAGAGGTCTCACATCCGATTTGAAAATTAAATATGTTATACAATTCATAGTTCTGATTAGGGGCTTTAAAAAAAAGTAAATAAACAACCAAACTGAAACCATTCATTTACATATCTGTAAACAAGAGAAATACACAAGACAAAACGGTAGGAAAAGACAACACACATAATCAAAAGGGCGTTACTTAACCCAACCTGACCCTAGTTACCTTTTATTCGATTGTTTAGGGATCATAAGATTATAAGACATAAGATAACGTTTCGCTTTTTCATTTCCTAACAAATGAAGCCAACACCTGGTAGACTAAACAGGCAGTGAAAATTCTATTTTCAAGTGTATAATTTCATGTACCATCCAAAATAAAGTGAAAAGCATTAGTGCACTTTTATCACGTACTGTACATAAGTAAGCATTGCATTGCAGACGCATAATAAAACGGCTTTACTTAACAGAAACGACATGTTTAACGAGCACGTTCCATGCATCGTGGCTTTCCTTTCAATAAACATAACATGTGAGGAACTACCTATTGCACTCCCGTTTTTAAGACGTTTTGCGGTAGGTACATGGTACAAAATTTTATTTTGACCATTATTCTAATCGATATAAATGTCTCAAGATAATAAAAATGAGAGTTTCGATTAGAACATATACCGTATGCGGATTTTAGTGAATATGTGAATATGCCGCCCTTATCAATTGCAATAAGGGTGACGCCAATATCACCTAGACTATCAAGACCAGAGCGCTCTGACGTCAACGGGCTAATTAGTTATCGTAAGAAGGCGGTTAATCAGTTGATTGCACTCATTTTGTATGCATTTATTCGTCAAAGAGTTACAGGCTTATAAAGAGCGTGTTACTTTTTAAAATTCTGATGAATTCATAAATGTTTTTAACAAATGGGAACTTCCTGAAAAATGGCACAAGTTAGTAAACAGTCAAAATGAATTAATTTTATTTCAAATTAAAAATGTACCGTGTCCTATTATTACTTATATTATTTAATAATTCGTACAGATCTTAAAATATCTGATATTCATTTCCTCTAGTGTATCCGAAGGGGGGGGGGGTTAAGGATGAGATATACGATTTCCACAGTAAGTATTCTTAAGAATTATTAATCATATTCGAACGAAGTTGTCTATAACAATACCAACCAAAAAATTAATTTACACTGGGTGCGTTCCAATATATAACCCAGCATACTGGCCAGTGCTGATGACGTCATAAATCGACGCCATACTGTTGATTCGTTTCGAAATATACTGGCCAGTGAGTTGATGTTAAATTGACGTCATATTGAGAATAGTGTTTGCGCTTGTTTGCAACAATTTTGCTCCAAAAGTTATTAAAGTTTCTTACAATAAAAAATTCCTCAAAGTCTGATACACATACGCCCGTTTGAATAGTCACACTTGTCTCACCAGTGTAATATGGTGGCACACCAGTACAATATGGCGTCGATTCAAGACGCCATCAGCACTGGCCAGTATGCTGGGTTATATTTCGGAACACACCCACCATAATCTAAACATTTATTTCTATTTTCATTGCATGAACAGTAAGTGGCGTCACATATTATGGTAGTTACGTAATTTATTAATACTTTAAAAATTGGTATTGTATGCATTTTCACGTGTATGTAAATCTAGGACACTTTATATATGGACAGTCTAATTAAAGAGCAATTTCAGATTACCTATTTTATATTTATGTCACAGCAATGACTACAAGGCTGCCAACATCAAATATGAATCGGTTAAGGTTAAATGCACGATTGGAAAATAAATACGTACCGTTTTAGAAATGGTAAAAATAAATTCAATCGAACTATTTCGGTAACTGTTTATTAAGGATTCCCTTAATGCCTAATAAAAATAAAAATAAAAAGCAATTTAAATGTTTAAACATTAAATACGTTTTTATAAATCCTCTTCTACTCAGAAATACTTTAAATTTTAACAATAACACATAAAGTTATTTTTTTATAAATGAAATCTAACACATTCGAATATCTTCGATCAAAATACAAATTGAATACAGTAGGTCTCTGACAAAAAAAAAACAAATTAGGACTATAATCTTATAAAATGTAAAAATATTATCCAACATATTGAAAGTTCATTATACAATCAACTTAATTATCATATCGCTATCTACTGATATTTACTGCTAATTGTATATTGTTCTTTATTAATTACCATATTTCTAGGCATTATTTATGGCTACTTTGAAATAAGTATTTATTATTATTATTTCATAAATTAATTTTTATTTAATGACAGTAAAATGTATGAGTTAAAAGAGTGAATAACTGCTTAATAAAATATTACGACGATGAGAAAAACTTTTCGCATTGATTTTAATAATTTAGCAGACGGCTTCTCATTCAAATTCTTATAAGTAACTTTACTTCTTCTGTAATTAATATTTATTTCGTACAGCTTCCCCGGATCATTAAAATTCTTTTTATCAAAGACAGCTTATGATTCTAATTTTCTAATTATTGCTTAATAAGTCTTTGTAATTATTTTTTTTTAATTAACGTCGACGTCTTTCCGTGTAAAAGTCATTTTTTGAAAGTAACTTGTTAATTTTGAAATACAATTTAAGGAGAACGTACTTCCTCCAATAAGTTCAAAAAAGGGATAGCAATTGTTTACTTTAGAGGTCTCACATCCGATTTGAAAATTAAATATGTTATACAATTCATAGTTCTGATTAGGGGCTTTAAAAAAAAGTAAATAAACAACCAAACTGAAACCATTCATTTACATATCTGTAAACAAGAGAAATACACAAGACAAAACGGTAGGAAAAGACAACACACATAATCAAAAGGGCGTTACTTAACCCAACCTGACCCTAGTTACCTTTTATTCGATTGTTTAGGGATCATAAGATTATAAGACATAAGATAACGTTTCGCTTTTTCATTTCCTAACAAATGAAGCCAACACCTGGTAGACTAAACAGGCAGTGAAAATTCTATTTTCAAGTGTATAATTTCATGTACCATCCAAAATAAAGTGAAAAGCATTAGTGCACTTTTATCACGTACTGTACATAAGTAAGCATTGCATTGCAGACGCATAATAAAACGGCTTTACTTAACAGAAACGACATGTTTAACGAGCACGTTCCATGCATCGTGGCTTTCCTTTCAATAAACATAACATGTGAGGAACTACCTATTGCACTCCCGTTTTTAAGACGTTTTGCGGTAGGTACATGGTACAAAATTTTATTTTGACCATTATTCTAATCGATATAAATGTCTCAAGATAATAAAAATGAGAGTTTCGATTAGAACATATACCGTATGCGGATTTTAGTGAATATGTGAATATGCCGCCCTTATCAATTGCAATAAGGGTGACGCCAATATCACCTAGACTATCAAGACCAGAGCGCTCTGACGTCAACGGGCTAATTAGT
>NW_020439544.1:8506-10658 GCF_000699045.2 Agrilus planipennis
TATGGCGTCGATTCAAGACGCCATCAGCACTGGCCAGTATGCTGGGTTATATTTCGGAACACACCCACCATAATCTAAACATTTATTTCTATTTTCATTGCATGAACAGTAAGTGGCGTCACATATTATGGTAGTTACGTAATTTATTAATACTTTAAAAATTGGTATTGTATGCATTTTCACGTGTATGTAAATCTAGGACACTTTATATATGGACAGTCTAATTAAAGAGCAATTTCAGATTACCTATTTTATATTTATGTCACAGCAATGACTACAAGGCTGCCAACATCAAATATGAATCGGTTAAGGTTAAATGCACGATTGGAAAATAAATACGTACCGTTTTAGAAATGGTAAAAATAAATTCAATCGAACTATTTCGGTAACTGTTTATTAAGGATTCCCTTAATGCCTAATAAAAATAAAAATAAAAAGCAATTTAAATGTTTAAACATTAAATACGTTTTTATAAATCCTCTTCTACTCAGAAATACTTTAAATTTTAACAATAACACATAAAGTTATTTTTTTATAAATGAAATCTAACACATTCGAATATCTTCGATCAAAATACAAATTGAATACAGTAGGTCTCTGACAAAAAAAAAACAAATTAGGACTATAATCTTATAAAATGTAAAAATATTATCCAACATATTGAAAGTTCATTATACAATCAACTTAATTATCATATCGCTATCTACTGATATTTACTGCTAATTGTATATTGTTCTTTATTAATTACCATATTTCTAGGCATTATTTATGGCTACTTTGAAATAAGTATTTATTATTATTATTTCATAAATTAATTTTTATTTAATGACAGTAAAATGTATGAGTTAAAAGAGTGAATAACTGCTTAATAAAATATTACGACGATGAGAAAAACTTTTCGCATTGATTTTAATAATTTAGCAGACGGCTTCTCATTCAAATTCTTATAAGTAACTTTACTTCTTCTGTTATTAATATTTATTTCGTACAGCTTCCCCGGATCATTAAAATTCTTTTTATCAAAGACAGCTTATGATTCTAATTTTCTAATTATTGCTTAATAAGTCTTTGTAATTATTTTTTTTTAATTAACGTCGACGTCTTTCCGTGTAAAAGTCATTTTTTGAAAGGTAACTTGTTAATTTTGAAATACAATTTAAGGAGAACGTACTTCCTCCAATAAGTTCAAAAAAGGGATAGCAATTGTTTACTTTAGAGGTCTCACATCCGATTTGAAAATTAAATATGTTATACAATTCATAGTTCTGATTAGGGGCTTTAAAAAAAAGTAAATAAACAACCAAACTGAAACCATTCATTTACATATCTGTAAACAAGAGAAATACACAAGACAAAACGGTAGGAAAAGACAACACACATAATCAAAAGGGCGTTACTTAACCCAACCTGACCCTAGTTACCTTTTATTCGATTGTTTAGGGATCATAAGATTATAAGACATAAGATAACGTTTCGCTTTTTCATTTCCTAACAAATGAAGCCAACACCTGGTAGACTAAACAGGCAGTGAAAATTCTATTTTCAAGTGTATAATTTCATGTACCATCCAAAATAAAGTGAAAAGCATTAGTGCACTTTTATCACGTACTGTACATAAGTAAGCATTGCATTGCAGACGCATAATAAAACGGCTTTACTTAACAGAAACGACATGTTTAACGAGCACGTTCCATGCATCGTGGCTTTCCTTTCAATAAACATAACATGTGAGGAACTACCTATTGCACTCCCGTTTTTAAGACGTTTTGCGGTAGGTACATGGTACAAAATTTTATTTTGACCATTATTCTAATCGATATAAATGTCTCAAGATAATAAAAATGAGAGTTTCGATTAGAACATATACCGTATGCGGATTTTAGTGAATATGTGAATATGCCGCCCTTATCAATTGCAATAAGGGTGACGCCAATATCACCTAGACTATCAAGACCAGAGCGCTCTGACGTCAACGGGCTAATTAGTTATCGTAAGAAGGCGGTTAATCAGTTGATTGCACTCATTTTGTATGCATTTATTCGTCAAAGAGTTACAGGCTTATAAAGAGCGTGTTACTTTTTAAAATTCTGATGAATTCATAAATGTTTTTAACAAATGGGAACTTCCTGAAAAATGGCACAAGTTAGTAAAC
>NW_020439545.1:0-11607 GCF_000699045.2 Agrilus planipennis
CCAAATATCACAAAAATAGTCACAATGGCATAATAGATATACATATAATTATCTTAAAAACAAAATTAGCAAAATCCTAAATGAATGGGAGACATATACAGGGAAATTCTTAACACCAAATATAATATTTCATTTGTTGTTTTTTTTTTTTTTTTCGATTTTCAGAACGTGATCTTCAATTCTTCGAAAGCATTTTAAAACGTCTGGAACAAATTGGGCAAAATGGTAAGATAATAAATTTGGATGAAATTCCTGAATCTTATCGTCACCGGGACCAAATAAGGTTAGTAAAAATTGTGTCTGAAATACTTATAGAAGTACTAGTAAGTAAGGAGGAGTTCCCACCTAATAGTGGTATTTTTCTTCTTGATTATAAAATAACTCATCTTAAAGAAAAGTAAAAAGACGAAAACGGCGAAATGAATTGGAAAAAAACTGTTAAAAACGTTCGGCTCAGGACAAGCGCCAAAAAAATTATACGGGAATAAGTAATTATTCAAGGCCCTTTATGAACCGACTCAGCAAAATGCAAAGGAACCAATAAAAACATTTGATTATATAGCGGAGATCAATAAAATCACATATAACAAAATGAAATCAAAGGCAAATAAAAATAATTCTTCCCATGAAAGCATTTACAATCATACATTGCATCTAAAGTTCCATAATGTTGATCAAATATAAAATTTTCTACATAAAAAAAATCATACAATAAGTTTTTTTTGCAGTTACAAAGAATGGCATAAGCTTCTTCAAACAAGTTTTCGAGGACTTGAAGAAAAATAAAAATTGGAATGAGGAATCGAATAAAATCTCTCAGTGTAATATAACAGAATTACCGGCAATATATACAACACAAGGCAATGATAAAATAAAAATGGAGATAACTCGAACATTGTACTGCCAAAATCCGTCATGGCATACCTAGAAAGAAAAGCAGAATTACCAACTGGCGAGATTAATTGAAAACAGCTAGTGAGAAACATATTGACGGAAATCTATAGAGGACATGAGGCTACATTCTCCAACCGGGAAAAGATCAATCTATCCAGGCATTTATTCGGAAGTANTAATAAAAAGAAGTCACTTCTATGTTCGCGAACGGTTAATTTAGAAATTCGAAAAAGGTTGTTAAAGGTGTATGTTTGGAGCGCGGCGTTGTACGGGTGCGAAACATGGACAGTGGGCGCGGCGGAAAAGAAAAGGCTAAAAGTGTTTGAAATGTGGTGTTATAGGCGAATGAAGAGGATAACGTGGATAGAAAAGGTTAGAAATGAAGAGATATTAGAAACAATAGGGGAACTGAGGTGTCTATGGAAGTCAATAAGAAATAGGCGAGATAGGTTGGTAGGACACCTTCGCAGGCATGAAGGTCTAGTCAGAGACATATTAGAGGCAGAAACAGGAGTTAGGAGGGGTAGAGGTACACCTAGATTAGATTACTGTTCGCAAATAGTTAAGGATGTGGGTTGTTCTCCCACATGAACATCATGAGCAATACTACGAAAGAATAAAATCTAAATTGCAACAATTGTTAGAACACATTAGTATTATGGAACACGATAATAATTTTAAAATATACAGTAGCGAGCACGAGTATGTCTGTGTGCGATCGGACACACCTGTGCGTGAACGGCTTATCGATTCGCCGACTAGCAACGGTCGCCTTTCTTCATGTGCGCCGTATTTGTAAATGTGTGTGTCGTACCTGCGTTCTGGGAAAGCAGTTAAACAGTTCAAAGAAAAACAAAACGATCCGGATGTTTCTAGAGGGTTCCAGAAAGGAGACAAAAGAGTATTTAAAGGAAGAGACGATCGCCGAGGAAGTAGAAATAAATTGACCGTTGCAGAGGTGAATCCAGAAATAAACGGACAGTGATAACATTGAAATAAATAGCGCAGTGAATAGTGATATATTAATAATTAGTGTAAATAAATAGTTTTTGTTATTAGTCTTAGAAGTAAATTTTGTTAAACCCACGAATATGACAATGCAAAACGGATATGTATAATAAACGCGCATTGAATACTTATATGGCAGGCTTAGTAGAACCATACAGGTCGTTTATCTCATTTAAAAACCACATATCATTAGAAGACTGGTACAGCTAAGAAATTATGACAACAACAGACAGCGAATAAATTTCCTCACTTTTATATGACAGACCTATGAAAGCAACAAAGTCATTACAACATCCCTTACCTAAAGTAGAACTAAAATCTACACAAAATACCCCTCCATTTTCTCCGTTCCGAACAAACAATATATTCCAACCATTCTGAAATTACCAACTACCACAACAACCTTATAAAAATATAAATCCATCTCCAGTAAGAAACGACATGTTGCGTACCCGAAACAATAATCAAGCTAATTCGAAAGTTATTCCTTAAAATTTCAAAAAAAGACCGAGTACACGCCCACACCTATGTTCATCTCCACAAGAAACACATCTAACTCGAGACAAAACAACAATCCTCCCAAATTCCAAAATTACTTCCGAAGTACAGGTCCTCCCAACTTCATAGTAGATGAATTACACAATATCGAAAAACCGGAAAACCACAATCCAAAAGACGATCTCTATGATAATATTAACGAAATGCCAGATTATATCGAAAATGAAAATCCAGTACAATACGAAGAAAATATCCCGGATTTTCCAACACCAGACTAGACTCGACTTAAATTCATTATTAATAAGACCAGACACACTAGAATTTCTTCCGAAAAACTTTAAATCCTATAAAGAAAAGGTAAAATCAGTAACAATAATTCCAGTTCATAACGACAACGGTCAAGTAGTAATCGTTCCAGAAATAAACTACAAGGGGTTAATTATTCCCGAATCCATAACTTACGCAAAAAACGGCTATTGCACTTTGCCTTTATAAGAAGAGAGCAAAATTGAAATTAATTTCCATCAACCATTGGACAATGTAACCATAAAAGAAGAAAAAGAAATCCCTTCCCATAAAGTCGACATTTCGCAATTAATTCGAACGGAACATTTAAATATCGAAGAAAAGGGGGATATATACTCTTTGTAAAAAATATAGTGACGTATTCTATTATGAAAACACTAACCTGACATTTACAAACGCAGTGAAACATAAAATTCGAACAGTAGATAATGAACCCGTTTTTTTGTAAATCCTTCAGATACAAATCCCACCTAACAACTAAAATTTAAAACTAAACTCAAAAGCTAGCTAGATAGCAAAATTATAAGATCAAGCATGGCTCACCTGTATGGATTGTCCCCAAAAAGGTAAATGCCAGCGGTAAACGCAAATGGCGTTTGGTTATTGATTATCGAAAATTGAACGAAAAAGCTACAGAAGATAAATACCCTCATCCAAGAAGAAATCCTTGACAATCTTGGCAAATGTGTCTATTTTTCCAAACTAGATTTGCCTCAGGGATTTCACTGCGTTCACAGTAAATAGCGGTCTAAAAAATGCCCCCAGTACGTTCCAAGGAGTAATGGACAACGCTCTAAAAGAACATCTATATAAATCCTGTTTTGTTTACATGAATGATGTCGTAATTTTTTCAAAATCCCTTCAAGAGCATATCCTTCATGTAATCCAGATTTTTGAAAAATTACGTCACTTCAATCTTAAAGTTCAACTAGACAAAGTCTGAGTGCCTTCGAAAAGAAGTTGTTTTTCTTGGCCACGTAATAACACCTGATGGCATCAAGCCGAAAATCAAAGTAATTGAAGAGTACCCATTACCGAAAACCACGAAAGAAATGAAAGCTTCTCGGCCTTATAGGATATTACAGGCGATTTATTAAAAATTTCGCACAAATAGTACAACCATTCACCAAATGCTTAAAGAAAGTTACAAATGTACAAAAATCGATATCTCTCATCCTTGTTTACCCAGATTTTCTTTCCACCTAATTACGGATTCTTCCAATGTCGCCGTAGTTGGCGTATTATCACAAAATTCTAAACCGATAGCGTTTTATTTTCCCGCACACTAGATTCTGCAGAAAGAAACTACTCCACTATAGAACACGAATTACTCGCCATTATAGAAACAATTAATCATTTCAGACCTTATATTTACGGACGACCATTCATAATAGAAAACCTTAATTTGGCTTTTTTCACTAAAAGATCCCAATTCCCGCCTTACTAAATGGAGACTAAGACTAGAAGAATTTGACTACACAGTTCATTATAAAAAAGGTAAAGAAAATGTAGTTACAAATGCTCTCTCACGAATTGAGATAAATACTAATGAAACAGTAACTGACGATGACGATTTAGACCTTATTTCGCACCTACCTAACGTTGATCCCGAAGAAACCCTTGAAATAGACAATGCAGACGAAATAATAGAAGTATTCCATGAAAACAGCAAATGAGAAGATGACACTAATGACACCTAACTTACATCATCAGAAAATCCCGTATTCACTATGCCAATATCCAAAAAACCCCTTAATCAATTTTCTAATAGATTTACACAAAACCTTTCAATAAAAATATCTATCGAATTCGATCGGGCAACGAATTAGAAAACATAAGTATAGCATTAAGTTAATAATAGATCCTAAATGTTTTTATGACGATTATTTCAATGACACAAAAATAGAAGATAAATTACGTATAATTTGTTTCAATTTATTCGATAACAACGTCAGAATTATTAAATCAAATATTCTCGCGAAAGATATAGAAAACTCAGATGAACAAAGTGAAATGATTACCAAATATCACAAAAATAGTCACAATGGCATAATAGATATACATATAATTATCTTAAAAACAAAATTAGCAAAATCCTAAATGAATGGGAGACATGTTTAATTACGAAATAGTAAAGACACCTATACAAAAACAAGCTATCTGGACCCTTACTTGCCAAAAGATCTTTTGATACATTTAGATACATTTTTTCGACAATAACAGGTTCATTACGATAATAGACTTATACTCCAGATACGTACAAGCTTATTACGTTAGACTTATCTGGTATCGCAATATTAAATAAATTGCCAAATTATTTCTCCCACCACGGATACCCAAGGAAAAATTGTTTGTGACGAAGAAAAAGAGTTTAAAAATAACGTCTTTCAAGAGCATTGCTCACTTTTCAAGATCAACGTGCATTTTACTACAAATTATAATCCTAACTCCAACTCTCCTATAGAACGGGCACATTCAACACTACTCGAAAAATTGAGAGTAATTAAATTAAAGACTAAAAATGAAACTCCAAAAATCTTATGATATCTCCATTATTCATTTATAACCAATCCTTTCACTCGAGCACAGGTCACACCCCATTTTCTTTACAGTACGGTCCTTTCAAAAACGTCAATGCCCATGAAATCGACTTGTCAAAAGTAACATATGAATCATATAATGAAACAGGAAAAAACGAAATATTACCATTTTACGAGCAACTATATAATAAACAACAACAAAGAGAAAGTATATTAGAATGTTAGACAAAAGAAATATCGGTAAAGAGAACCCAGAAATTAACGAACCCGTAATATACTTCAAAGACAAAGAATTAGAAAAACCGATCCTTATTTCGACAAGGTTAATGTAACCTCTAGAAACAACAAAATTGTAGGAATTAGGGAAAACTCTAACTGCATAGCCAATATCCATAAGCGAAAAATAAAGAGTAAGAAGAAATTTCCTTTGCAGGATACTAGTAACGGTCGGGGCCCAAGCCGTTCGTGTAAATATTCAAAGTAACTAAAATTTAATTAAATAATTGGGTGTATCTAATTGCTAATTATCGTAAGTTTTACTTTTATTTTAATGTAAGCAATATAGAGTTCAGTTACAGAAATCTACTTAAAAATGTCGTAATATTAGAATCAAAAGCAAAAGGACACACAAATAATCAAATTATTCAAAACCTTAAAGATAATTGTGTTCAGATAGAAAGACACTTGCAAAAGTTCAACCATCATACTCAGAAAAGAGCACTCATAAATGTTTTAGGGACAACCATAAAATATATTACTGGTAACCCCCCCGACAGTAACGATTTAATAGAAACCAATAATAACATTGATTATCAATATTAAAACCAAGACAAGGTAGTAAAACAAATTGGTGAATTCTCTTCCAATATTTAGAAGAACCACGTAAAGATCACTGCTCCTCAAAAATAAGTGCAAAATGTAATTTCGTTAGTGTCCTTAACAATTACAAACTGTACGTTCAACTAAAAAACAATGAAATCTTAGTGTACAGCAAGGAAAAGCTAGAAATAATGGATGATTGTAAAAACAATATTGAACGTATGTATGTCAATAAACGAAACTTTACCATCACTGAGTCTTTCACAATCAGTTCAGTCAGTAACAGCAGCAGTGGTACAAACGTCCCCATCAGTAAAATTACCAAAAATAAAGTAACCTACCTCCATATATAGATTTGTTTAAAACTTTCACTCACAAAAATGAGTCAATTTGTCCATAGAGAAAAATCAATATTTAATTTCAACTTTGGAGGGGGAACCCTTGAACAATGTCAAGAATCTCTTGCTTTTGGCGGACAATTATGAAGTAGCATACAAAATTCTCGTTTTGATCTTATTTTATTGGCAGTTATTGGCCAATGCTACAAAGGCTGATTCCTCATTGCCACAAACCCGTAATTTGTTAAATTATTTTCAGAGAACACATTGGTCCATATGATCACCTTGATCTATGAAACTTCACTCTGGTTAGTTGGCTCGCACAAAAATTAGATACGTCACTTAGACAGCGTTTTGAACTGGAATTTACCTGAAATGATGGTTTTTGGTCGACTACTGTAGAGCATTAGAGACAACGAATTTGGCTATTGGTCTAAAACAATATAAAAAATCAGATACAATTTGGCGAAACAAATAAAAATTCCTTGTCTTGAGTAGACTGATCATTGTGAGATGTGTAAACAGAATCATTCACTTCTAAAATTCGAGTCTTTTAATTCTAGGTCTCCCAAAGAAAGGTACAAGTTAGCACGTGAAAAACAGCCTTTTTAATTTGTCTCTGTTCATGACTTAGGGTTATGGACTGTACGTCTAATAACACGAGCCGACGTTGTAAAAGAAAACATCATACGCTCCTTCATTTCAGTGCGACGACTAGCGGGAAAGGTTCTTCGTCCGTTGAATCCCCAACAGAGGGAAGCTTAAACAATTAAATAATTTCCCTAGGGTACCCTATAGTTGCGAGACCCCAGGCGCCTCAGTATTAAAGGTTTTATTAACAACCGCCTTAACTGTCATAGATAGAAATGGAAATACACGTTTGGTACGTGCCCTTATTGACACCGGTTCAGAAGTTAATTTGGTATCAAATTAATGATTTCATCAACTTTGATTAGCGCGATTCGCGTTTAGCTTGACTATTTGTAGCATAGACAATGACTCTATCATTTCTAAAGGAATCATCCAATTAGAAATCAGTTCCAGACTTCTACCTTCGTTTAGGCTTCTCGTAGAAGCAATCGTAGTTTCCATTATTTGTTCCAAGCTTCCAAGGTACTTCGTTGATTTGAAACAATTTCGTCATTTAAATAGCTTAGAACTTGCCGATCTTTTAGCGAGTAGCCCCAGTGAAATAGACCTATTGGTAGGTGCTGGTATTTTCCCCAGATCCTGGGTGACAAGATTCTGGGAAGTAGCACATATCCCCGATTCTCATCAATCGCCACCCGACGAACTTACATGTGATGAATTATTCGTCCAAACTTATTTTAGAAATGAACAAGGTAAATTTGTAGTAATTTGGAGATTCTTATAGTACTGCTAGCTCTCCGTCTTTTTTTGTCTTTAGAGAATTGTTTGCGTAAAAACTCACAATTGTATAAAGAGTACAGTGCAATCCTGAAGGACTATTTATATAACGACTAAACGGAGGTCGACTGTTGAAGTGCGGACCTGTTGTGTCGATCTCTGCGCGTTTGTATAGTTTCGGGTTGTTTTTGGGCGATTTGATTTGATTTTTGAGTGGCGAAAAAAGGATGTTATGATCAGTGAATGGATTGGAGAACTTCTGGTTTTTGAGAGTTTGTAAATGAGTAAATTATTAAGTTTGTAACATTAATTTGCTTGTGTGGCCTCCGAGGGGTCGACTCGGGCATAGCAGGAGATAATCTTTCAGCAAAAAAGTTTAACACAAAAACTTATTTAAACTTAAAAAATAGTGGCTTGCTGTCCCATAGGCGTAACATCATGGTGGGTTCACTTTTTTTAATGTGAGTAAGAAACCCGTTATGTCATCCAGTGATGAATCAGAACTAAATCAGACGGTAATCGAAAGTGAGACAAAACCAAAGAGAAGAGGCAGGCCATTAGGATCTAGAAGCAATAGCCGTTCTTCATCTAATTCAAGTAGAAGCAGTAGCACGGGGAGTTTAAAGAACTGGCTGGGGAAAAGTTCGGAAGAAAATAAAAAAAGAAAAGCCCATAAAAGCCCTGAGGGAAAAGATATAAAAAAACAAAATACTGAGGATAAAAATAGTAGAATAAATGTGTGAACAAAAGATGATTATAGATATGCTAGAGAAAAGATGGAAAGACGAAGAAGAAAAGCAATTAAAAGAGGAAAAGCCGAAGAAGAGAGATGGAAAAATCTGCAGAAGGAAATCGAAAAACGAAACGAGAGCCTAAAGGATAAACTTGATAAACTTGAGGAAAAGTTAAAGCAAGAAGTAGGAGAAATGAAAAAGGACATAAATGCCCTGAAAAGGGAAAATGAAGATAAAGGGAAAAGGATAAGCACAAACAAANGCACAATGTTACACGGGGTACAATGTTACAATGCACATTTCTCCGTCCCTTTCTATTAGTTTTATGATGTTGGTATACACGTATGTCAAGCTCACAAGCCACCATCTTTGAACCGTTGTTCCTGTCACAGTTTGTACCGCGCTAGAAAATTAACAAAAATTGTTTTGTGTTATTAAATGTCGAAAAAACCGTTTCAAAGTTTTTAATTTTTTGCCGGACGTGTTGTATTCAGGTAAATGTTGATAGTTTTCTTTATTTTAATGTTTTAATTGTTAATTTTAATTGTTTGTTGTAAACATAACCTAAAATATTCATTCGAATTTTTCAATTTGGTTTGCCTCTCTGGGGCACTGTGTCACGGAGCACTGTGTGACACTGTAACAGACAGCCCCAATTAACATAATATTTTTGTACTACTATTTCGAGGTATTAAAAGAAAATGGTGCGAAATCGTAAGAGAAAGGCGGATTATAGTCTTCACAGTGAAAAAGATATAGCAGAAGCGATTTTGATGGTTGAAAGTGGTGTTAGTCTTCGAAAGGCAGCAAATGAAAAGCACGTTAATTTTATGACATTACAAAGATATGTTCGAAGAAGAAAAAATGTTCGGAGCATGATGCCGAAAACATACGACTTACTCCAAATTATGCCAATAGAGTGGTATTCAGTGTCGATCAAGAAAAAGCGTTGCAGGAGTATTTAGTAAACTGTTCTAAGATGTGTTATGGTCTAGATACGATTGAATGCCGAAAGCTTGCTTATGAGATGGCTGTTTACTATAATCTGAATATGCCTAAAAACTGGAAGGATAAGAAGATGGCAGTAGGAACCCTAGGTTTAGCTCAACCCACTGGATGGATGAACAGTGAATTGTTTCCTGAAGTCATGAAACACTTCGTAAAGGTAACAGCCTCTTCAAAAGAAATCCCGTCCTTAGTGATACTTGACAATCATGATAGCCACTTAGCACCTGCAGTGTTAAATATAGCAAAAGATAACGGAGTTACCCTACTAACTATACCACCACACTCAAGTCATAGATTGCAGCCACTTGATGTGTCAGTATTTGGCCCTCTGCAAACATTTTACAACGCAGCAATGGATTCCTGTTTGATGCGTAACTCTGGAAAGACCATCTCCATCTACAATGTTGCTGAGTTGTTAGGACAAGCTTTTGATAGAGCCATGACACCCTCAAACATCCAATCAGGATTCCGAAAAACTGGCACTTTTCCGTTTGACAGACACATTTTTACTGACAATGATTACATGCCAAGTGAAGTTACAAATCGGCCACTCGAAGGCCTTTCTAATGTTCCCGGTCCCAGTCAATGTTATGCTTCTACTGATGGCCCCAGTTCAAGTCAATCTTTTCAGCCGGATGATATTACCGATCCAATACCAAATCCATCTTCGATAGTTCAGTCGCCATCTTCTCCTAATCGGCAAGTGATGCAGAGCCGTTCTGAATCCGTGAGACCAAGTTTGCTAACTCAACTTGTGGAAGTGCCATCCGCAACGACTAAAGATAAAACACTAGTTTCTCCTATATGATGTCGAGCTTATCCAAAAGCACAACCGAGATTACAATCAAACCGTGGTAGAAAGAGAGGAAAAAGCTGCATCCCAACTGACACACCTATCAAGAATAAAACTGAAAAAGATTTCTTTGAAAGAGAACGCAAGAAGTTAAGAAAGGGAAAGAAAAAGAAAGTATCAGAAAAAAAGTAATTCCTTATAACAGACTGAAGACTGAAAAAAATACTAGTTCTATTTAGTGATGATGAGAGTGATGTAGAAAACATCCTAATATCTTCCTCAGATAGTTTAACATCTGAGGACGAACTGGCTCTTAATCACTTCGTGAAAGCGAAAAGGGACGATTTTGTAGTCGTCCAATTTGTTGGAAAACAACTAACAAAGCATTATGTTGGAAAATTACTTACAGATATTGAGGATAATGAATATGACGTTAGCTACTTACGTAGAAATGGCAAAGTTGACAATCATTTCTATTTTCCACTTGAACCGGATACGGCAACGCTACCGTTAGAGGATATTAGAATTGTGCTTCCTCTTGTAAATGTTGGCGAAAGAAAGACGAAACGTCAGAATAATGTCCATACTTTCCCAAAAAATATTTTGAAGAAGTTGCATATTTATTAGAAGTTAAATCCTTTATCTTATTTTGTTAATTTCCTATTATTTTATCTTGTAACATTGCGCACCTTACCCTGTAACGGACTACCCCAGGTACGGGGCTCAGTGTTACAATCGACTGATTTATTAAATGCACAGTTTAAATTTAGTAGTTCCTAATAATGTTAATGTTTGAGCTATTTTAATTAAAGAGAGATTGTTAAAGTTTATTTTCATACCAAAAACTAGCTGATTAAAACAATATTTTTGTCATTATATTCCAGTATAAATTTTTTTATAACACTGTACTCCGTCTTACCCTACCTTACTTACCAAAGATTTAGTGGTGGATCATTTCACAAGATTTGCATACATAACTACTTCAAAAACACAAGTAGCAAAGGATAAAAAAAAGTAGAAAAGATCGAAATATTCAGATATTATTAACAAATCAATATCCTGGTATAAATTCAGCACAGTTTAAACAAAATATAAATAAACAAAATATAATATTGATTTTCACAGTAGTGGATTGTGCATTTTCTAATGGATTGAATGAAAGGACAAATCAGACATTAGTTAACAGAATAAGATGTAAATTTCATCAGAATAGAGATAAATCGTGGCCAATGGTGACAGAAGAATGTGTAAAAGATTATAACAACACGATTCATAGTTCGACTGGATTTGCTTCTAATTAT
>NW_020439546.1:0-2107 GCF_000699045.2 Agrilus planipennis
ATTCTAAATTACTCGTTTCCATGTTTTTCTTGTACAGCTACAGCGTGAGGTGAAGTGAACTACTTCAAATTAAGTTTTAATAAAATAATGCCATCCTTATAGCACTTCCGTTTATACCGGGTATACCGGAAGTTGACACCAACTTTCTTATATTAAATGGAACACCCTGTGTATTTTTAAATTTTCCGAATCTGTATGTTATTTTAGAGAAACTTTTATAAAGCTTCCCCATGTTTAAACTGTTTCGGGTATTTCAATCTTATCAAAAAAATGTTTTTTTATTGTCTAACTCAAAATTGCATATACCTTTTATTATTCAAGTTGAAGTATTGATATTTAAAAGGAAGAAATGGAAATGCCCATAATTCACTACCATAATGTTAAAAGTTATTTAGTATTTTACAGAGTAATGAAAATTTAATACCTATTTTGCGTAACTTCGAACCATCAATACCTTTTTTTTAATGAAATGCTTTGTATTCCCCATACCTATCTCTTAGTTTTTCTGTTATTTACGTTTTTTATTATAAGTAACTAAAATGATCGAATTTACAGTGAAGATAGCTATGGAGTTGCTAAACCTGATAATAAATCAAAAACATCAGATTTGACACCACTTGCTATTATTAGTGGTAGTTAACAATTAATTTTGAAATCATGAAAAACAATACTTATACAAATGCTGATGTTTTTATTTATTATTTATCCATGGACAAAGCAATGGAGTTATAAGCAGAACATGTAGAAATTTCAATGAGAGATACCCCACTTTGCCACCAATTATTAGAAAGAAATTAAGAAGAATTTTAAGGAATCAGTTACAATGTGATCGAAATAGTAAAGTTTTGATTGTTCGAAGTTACGCAAATTCGGTATTAAATTTTCATCACCCTGTATAATACTAAGTAACTTTCAACATAACTGTAGTAAATGGTGAGCATCCTTCTGTCTTCCTTCCAAATATCAATACTTCAGCTTGCATAATATACGAAAAATGCAATTTTCAGTTAGACAATCAAAAATCATTTTGTTAAAGTTGAAATATCTCGAAGTCTAGTAGACCTAGACATGGGGAAGCTTTATAAAAGTTCCTCTAAAATAACACGTAGATTCTGAAAATTCAAAAATTCACAGGGTGTTCCATTTAAAATAAGAAAGTTAATGCCAACTTCCGGTGTAACCGGAAGTGCTACTCTTTTATTTAAAATGAGCACCCTCGAAAACTTTGAACCCCAAAATTTTAAACCTTCATTCGAAGTAGTTTCTGAAATATTCTAAGGTACCGTAAGACACCCTGTATATATACTATTATTTCGATTTCATGTAATGCACTTGTAAATGATTCTGTCTATTTTTAGAGTGCCAGTAAATCATCAATCACTAAAAATCAACAAAAAGCGTAAGTATAAAATTTAATTTTTATTAGACAAAGAATAATTTTTTTCCAACTTTATTAAAGAAGTCCTGATAAAGTTGTTATAAAGAAAGAAGTTATTGAAGGGGATGATAGCGAATGGTATGTATTGGTAAATTGATATGTTTAGCAGGTCTGTATAAAACGATTAATTATCTAAAAACTCACGTTTCCAATATTAGCTTTTGTATTATAGTATTTTTGTTTAAAAGTGTTTAAGTTAAGATACAGTTGGTCAAATATGTACATTTTCGCTTTTTTTTATAAGAATAAGTTACAACGAAAATAGTGAAAGGCTTGTGCATTTTAGCACACAAAAAATTAAGAAATTTTGTAATGTAGGTTGTAATTAAAAAAAAAAAAAATGGAAATGTACTACTAACCTAACCTACCATACCCTTACCTTACTTAATCAACTTTGTTCATCTCTAAAACTTCTGTTTTTGCTAAATATGTTGTTAAAGTCATTTTCAAATAGTAGGTGGCTGACAAATAGACGTTTTGAAATCTTATACTTAAAAACTGACCCTTACCATAAACAGATGAAGGTCTGGTCAATGTGAAGGATCTGTGCTTAAATTTCACTAAATAAATGTTCTTTTGTGAAGGAAATGTTTTCAGACTTTTATAGAAGGAAGGGATCTTAATACCAACAGCAAGCAAAATAAGAATAAAATTTTACCAATGTCAACA
>NW_020439546.1:2128-6805 GCF_000699045.2 Agrilus planipennis
TGAGATCCAAAAAGATCGAAATCGCGATCCGCGTCTGGCAGTTTCGACAGAATACAGACCACTTCTAATTATTTTTATTTAACTATTTTCTGTCTAATACTTTTATTATTTAGTTATCAATTCACCACTGCGGACACTTTGACACTTCTTTGCTTTATATCGTTTCGAACTCTCTGACTCGTACTGACTCTACTCGATCTCGCGACAACTATTTATAGTCTTCAGGTTTTCTAGAATTTTCCAGTATATGCCGTCTAGAAACCCGGTCTTTTTTGTCACTATGTACGTTGGGTTGCCTACATGCATATGACAATAATTGACCGACAGCAAATCATCGAAAAAACAATTTACCGAATCGCAATCCGTCCTAACAGGCTTTCATCGAAACATTTGCATGTACAATGGAACATATTGCAATAATCAGTTTACTAATGTACTAAATTATTTAAGCGCACATAATAAAGTATTGCTCATTCTCAATAAATAGCTGTACTATATATTTATAAAAAGACCTACAGGGGAGATGATATTTTGTTGCATGATTCTGGACCTTATGAGAACAGAATGGTAATTGTTGGCACTACAAAAACTTCTTGCAAGATCCCAAAATTGGTAAGCCGAAGGGAGGTTTAAAATTGCACCATCATCATAGGATTGTCAGTCCTGGCATTCCTCTAAAACTAGAACATCTCACATCCTTAACTATTTTCGAACAGTAATATAATCTAGGTTTACCTCTACTCCTCCTAACTCCTGTTTCTACCTCCAACATACCTCTGACTAAACCTTCATACCTGAGAAGGTGTCCTACCAACCTCGCCTAATTTTTATAGTCTTCCATGAAGTCTTCTGTTTTCCAATTTTTTCTAATATTTCTTCATTTCTAACCTTCTCCATCCACGGTATCCTCATCATTCGCCAATAACACCGCATTTCGAACGCTTCTAACCTTTTCTTTTCCACCGCGCCCACCGTCCATGCTTCGCAGCCGTACACTGCCCCGCTCCAAACACACCTTTAACAATCTTTTTCGAAATTCTAAATTAATCGTTCGCAAGCATAGAAGACTTTTTTGTTATTGAAGACGACCCGACCCTGTGCTATCCTCTGCTACTTCTTCCGTTCTGACTTCCTAGATACTCAAAATCAGTAATTTCTTCTAATTTTTCGTGTCCTATCATTATATTCGCTCTTTCCCTACTCTTTCATCCCTTGACCAGTATTTCTGTTTTACTTTTATTTAATTTTACTCAATACGAGTTCCATTTTGATTAAAGTTATCTCTAATTCCTCCTTGCTACATGCTAGTACTGCTATATAAATTATACCATATCTCGTTTATTAATCACATGTACTCTACATGGTTTATATAATAACAACGCTATCCTAGGTGTTTGACTATAAAATAACACAAAACACCAAATTCCTATAGACAGTTATAACACTTGTTTGCGATTACAGAAGAATTGTCGCAAAACTTACATCATTATGACTGTTTCCATTGTTTCGTATGGTATGTACGAAATCCCCAATATGTCGATGAAATGCATTTAGATGAATTGCAACATCGATGAATTGATTTTTGATTTTCGAAAAATTGTATTGGATGAGCTGTATTCAGGGAATAGTTCCGGCGCCGCCTTATCATCCCTGTTGAAATCTTTTGGTATCCTTACAATAACTTCTATATTTTTGATATTCTCCCATTTTCGCCTGATATCTTAAAATATCATCAGATGTGGATGTATACACAATATCCCCAGCGGTTTACTCCTTGTTGAAATTGTTTGCATCACCATAAAAAAATGTCAAAAGACCGAAACCATTAAAAAATGATTGACGCATTTATATGAGGGTATTTCACACTTCCCTCGAAGTCATATATCTTCCTGTTTTTGCCTGGCACTATTCACTGGGAAACCCGACGTAACATTTAACTTGAGAGTGGGGATATGGATTTCTCTCAACATTTCCACTGTCATCCTTGTTGTATATTTTTCAGTTGATGTAATTATTTTACATGTTATGCTGTTATGCTTTAATTCCAAATTATATTTGCTTATATTTTACTTAGGGCGTGCACTTTCATTCTTGCAGGCGACTAAGTGCCTTACGAAGACGCCAGTTACTAATTAAAGAGGTATCCAATTAATTATATCTGATGCATTTTGCATCGTATTTCCGTCTTCTTGTTCTTATCCGATTAAGATTTTCAACGTGGCACCTTTTTAACGCGAATTAGGAGAAATACTCTTTCGCTAATTTTTAATTAATGTAATTACGAGTTAGTACTTCACGTTCCTTATTGCATGAATGTTGTCTAATCTAATCAACATAGAAAATGAGTTCTGCTCTAAGAAATTTAAAATATATTTGTACATAGATAATTTGTAGTACAAGCTCTTCAACTAATTCAGAAATCTTAACTCTTTTAAAGGGGGTCGTATATAACTGAAACTTTTTACTTCAAGTAGTGTAATTTTTTTAAAAGCTCAGGTGTCCATAGGCCAGCTGCCCTGCCAAAATACAGCAGCTCCTCAAGGTTCCTTCATAACTCCTTAAGAAGTTATCTATCTATTAATCTAGCCCCCAGACATTTCTGTCGTTTCTCCATTAATGCTGGGCATTCGTAGATTACGTGTCTCGGGGTTTCTTCCTCGCTTTCGCACCATCTACATAGGTAACTTCTTCCCTGTGTTTTGTGGGTGTAGCACCTAAGCTCGCTGTGCCCAGTAAACAATCCTAGGATAAGACGCGCCTCGTTCCTCTTCATGTTCCTTAGCTCCATGTTCCAGCTATTTTATGTATTTCCCGAGCAGCTCCTTGGACCATCTAGTCCCAGAGTTGCTGCCCAGGTGTTCCATTTTTGTTTTCCCATGATTCTACTAATAGCGTTGTTTCCTTCTTGGTATGGTATTCCTACCTCCTCGTCCGGTTGTTCTTCCATATCTGCTCCCTGCTTTGCATGTTTGTCAGCGTTTTCGTTACCCTTGTATCCCGAGTGACCAGGTATCCAGGTAATACTTACTCTATTCCTCGTTCCTAGTTCATTTAAGGTATCTTTCACCCTTTGAACCAGCTTAGAGGTAGTACTGGCTTCTCCAGTGCCATTATAGAGGCTTGATTATCAGTGCAGATTTGTAAATCTCTGCCTTCGACTCTATCCTCTATAAGCTTTACACACACCGCAATTTCTGCCTGAAATACCGTGTTATACTCTATTAGGTTACGGGACAGCCCCTTCTTGTTGTGAGGAGCTTGTATCCCGTATCCTGCTCCTTTGACTGTTTTGGATCCATCTGTCAACCAGATTTCTCCGTGTCCCAGTGCCTTGTTATCCTTCCACTCCTCCCTGTTTGGTATCCTTGTTATAAAGTTTCCCCCAAACTGGATTCGCCTGTTCATCCTATCTTGCGGTACCGCAAGTATGTTTCTTGGTATGAGGTTCAGGAGTTCACCCATACAGCACGCAATATCCTATGGATGTACGATTATGTCCCTATTGCGTCCATCATGTCCAATTTCCTTAAGGGATTAGTTGAGGACATACTATGTATATCCTCATTGGACATATGTACTGGTGTCTTTATAGGACATACATCGGATATCCAGTGGATATCAGCAGATATTATTATAAAATTATTAATAAATTACATACTATTAAAATGTATGTATTGTATGTTTTATAATGTGGCGTTAGTATCACTGACGTCTTTACATTACAATTGTTTTATAAAACGGCGGCAAAGAATTTGCTTTTGCCCTTGCAAATCGTAACAGCGGTAACGTTATAACATAGGTTGTAATAGTCCAAAGTCCATTACTGTCGGTTAATAATTAATTAGATTAGTGAATAGCGTTGTCTGGTAACCACCTGATTGTGGGATTTCCCAAAGTGTATGTATTAATCGTATTAAACGTAAACCTCTTATTTATATCTTGTTCGTAAGTGAAATGAATTTTTATTCAGTAAATCGATATAAAATCAGGTAAGTGATAATAATTACGTACTTAACAATATTTTTTCGTGATGGTAAAATTAAAATTGCCGAGACAGCGATATAGGGTCGCTAAAAAACATCTGAAATTTCTTTATTAATAGCATCTATATAATACCAAAAAAATATATACCTTTAGTCAGAAATACGCAGATAATAATAATTGCACTACGAATAAATTAAATTTACAATTCCAGTTGCCTGTTACATCTCGTTTTCCAGAAAATATTATCTCTAAAAATGAATCTGTAATAAATATATTTCTTAATCACGAAAATTTATTATTATTATCGGTAAATTTGCTTAATTAGTTTTGTGTAGAAATACCTGCAGTTAATATTTTTTAGGCACAAGAAGTTGTAAGAATTGGCGGACATACTCCCTACGAATTTGTAAAGAGGGTGTTTACAAAAATTTTGTCGGACGATATTTCCGTAAGATATAACTGGTTAGGTGCCAAAAAGAAGGAAGTATTTTGTCATCTCCATTTATGTAGACTGATAATAAGTAAGTTACTATTTAATAAAATAGGATTATAAGTTTTCATTAAGTAAATTTAGATAGGTATGATTAATCATAAGTTACATACTAATATTTTTTTAAAAACTATTAATATGTTTTTTTTCTATTCCACAGATGCTGCTAGATTAAATCAAGCAACATCCAGTTGTTCAAGCAA
>NW_020439546.1:8610-10799 GCF_000699045.2 Agrilus planipennis
TCGGAGGTTGGTAACATAATCTTCTCCAGTCAAGTCATCTCCTGGTTTACAGCCGAATTTGAGGTCACAAGGTAGTCGTAACTCCCTTCCAAAAAGGACACTGGCAGGTGTTTGGCCAATCGTTTCGTGGACAGATGAACGGTATGCCATTAAAAATAAAGTCAAATAGCTGTCCCAGTCCCTTTGGTGATCAGACACTACCTTGAAGAGATATTTAATCAAGGTCCAGGTCATTCGTTCAACCATGTTGTCTGATTGTTGATGGAGTGGAGTAGTTCGAGTTTTCTTTATTCCTAGGAGCTCGCATATTCCGATATAGGCACCTAATGTATGTCTTTAAGGAAGTAATTTCGGTTGTTTTAATGTTTCCCAGATATATAATAGAGGACTAGTTCGTATAAAATTTATTTTAGACAAGGTTTTATTGGATAAATAGGTAATACAGTGATATAATTTACGTGGGGGTAAAATGCTGCATTTTTAATTACCTATAAAGACCGACAAATTAGTATTTACGTTATGTCGTAAGTCACCAGTCAGAGATATGTGAGCATACCGAAGAAGAAAGAACGATCACAGGGTGTTGGACAACGCTGGAAATAAAAAAGGCTTTAGAAAAGGGTTACGTTATACGGGAAGTTATTGAAGTACGGCATTTCCCTGAACAATCTACGTATTTATTTCAAGAGTATATAAGAGATGCATAATGTACTATATACACTGCTAATAGTAAATTTATAATTAGTATCATCATCATCATCATCATAAGATCGTCAGTCCTAAGACTTGAGCTAAACTTCGTATTTCCCTAAAACTTGAACAGCCCACATCCTTAACTATTTGCGAACAGTATATAATCTAATATAGGTCTACCTCTACCCCTCCTAACTCCTGTTTCTGCCTCTAATATGTCTCTGACTAGACCTTCATGCCTGAGAAGGTGTCCTACCAACCTATCTCGCCTATTTTTTATTGACTTCCATAGAGTCCTCTGTTCTCCTATTCTTTCCAATACCTCTTCATTTCTAACCTTTTCTACCCACGATATCCTCATATCCGCCTATAACACCATATTTCGAGCGCTTCTAACCATATAATTAGTACCTATATCTTGTATTTAATAAGTACACAGTGTATCCTTATTTACTGTTTGTAAGTACCTACATTTTGCATAGGTATTGTAAAGTGTACAGTAATTAACTGTACGTTACACGCAAATTAAAAGGATAATTTATATAAAATATCCTACAACCAAGAGTTTACAATATTTCCCAAATCTATCCACTGCCTACAAACAATTTTATTATGGTTCCTCCTGCACGGTTTCTACTACAACACCATGATGAATTTCTATGGACTAACGAGGAAGGACAATGAACTAATTTCGAATTATTTTATTCGATTAAGCTAACGTGCCTATCACGTTGAGGTTGGCTACGCCGGGATTCGTTTTCAGCAAGTAGGTATTCACACAAGTGGACCTTGTTGGAGCATACGTAATCCTAAAATGTAGCACCGTGCTACAGATGGCGTTTACTGCGCCATTTGTAGTATTTTCTAATGGTCTACTAATTTTCAAGAATGCCAGAAGTGATGTTTGTGAGTTAAACGAAAAGTGTACATTCGTGAAAAGTGTTACAGACAAAAGTGTCTCTATTCAACTGCATAGTTGAAAAATCTTAGCTCATTTGAAAAATGAAAATGTATTACAGTATTGTAATGAGCATGTAAATAAGAAATATCTAAAAGGTAACTTTTTAATACATTCGCAACCACCATGTCGATTAATTATTGACAACAATGTATATAGTTTTAAGAACATATTGTAATGTTCGTGGGTTTAACAAATTAACTTTTAAGACTCACAACGACAAAAATTATCTATTTACACTAATTATTATTAAAGGACTTAAAAACACTATTAAATTATTACTAACTTAGGTGATGAATTACTCTATTTATTTACAGTACTGTTGATACGTATATCACTGCCCTGTCAATTTATTTCTAGATTCACTTCTGTAACGGTCAATTTATTTCTACTTCATTTCGGCGATCGTCTCTTCCTTTAAATACTGTAATGTTCGTGGGTTTAACAAAATTAACTTTTAAGACTCACAACGACAAAAACTATTTATTTACACTAATTATTAAGGAACTTAAAAACACTATTAAACTTTTACCAATTA
>NW_020439546.1:11492-12100 GCF_000699045.2 Agrilus planipennis
CAGCCCTCATTCTTCAGTATTCCTATCAGGGGCGTAGATTAAATATTTAAAAATAGGGATCAGTGAGCAAGTAATAGACAGACAAACAGAAGAACTAATTGTTGATGTTGGTGACAGTGATAGAGATTCCCATGATGAGAGTGAATGTGAAAACTAACTATAAAACAAAAGCAATAGGTTTATTTTTTCTTTTTGATAACTTATGTTTTTACATTATTTTCTAGTACGCTACTGTCCTATCTGTAGTAATACTATAATTTACGCCTACTGAAAGCTTATTTCTGTATCGGTTCCAAGTGACTTACCCAAATAGGTCATAAATGGGCAAGTACCTGCGCGACCGCTCGCCAGCTTCCTTCGTCAGACCTGTATGTCTTTGCTTTCTTTCAACAATTTATTTACACCTTATACCTAACTATATAATAACCTACAACTAGAATACAAATATGCATAAACGACAAGTAACAAAATATATACAGTTGAACAAACCAAACGAAGATAATATATATACAAAAAAGGAGTCTGAGCAGGACCAAAAAAACACTGATAAACAACACTTACTCTAACTGGCAATCGGTGGTTAACGGCTGGGCGAAGTAAAAAAAACT
>NW_020439547.1:0-3947 GCF_000699045.2 Agrilus planipennis
TAATATTAAACAAATGTTAATTCCGCTTGTTTGTTTCATTGTTTATAGTCGTAATTTTGTATTAAAATTGATAAATTTTTAATGATTTTAGCAATTAGAAGATATTGATGTCGACTTACTAGCGTATCATGTTGAGGGAGACGATGACGACAATGGCGAATCTGATATTGAAGAGGAGCGTTCCAACTTTAGTAGAAATCTTATGAGCAAACGTTTTCGTATGGAAGTAGTAGATGATTTTTAAAAAGTGTTGTTATAAGCAAATTGCATTTCAATTAATTACAGTATTTCATCAAAACCGCATTAGATATTATAAAAAAATGATTACCTAGTACTGATGTTTTTGCCTTAAAAATATTTTGTTAGTACTATAGTAAAGCAATATAATATACGCATACCTACTAATGAATTCAAATAAATTAATGTAAAAATTTGTGTCTATTAATTTTCTCTTATTCCTTTTTCTTACTGTAACTGTAATGACATGGTTTAGGCCTTATTCGCATCTATATGCATATCCATGAGATATGGAGAAGTGGCAGTTTCAATGGCCGATTTGTCTATGTCTATATTATCTCCAGAGCTCCAGAACAAAATAAATAAAGAAAAGATAAAATTGAAAATGCAAGATTGAGTTTTCAACGTATTAAAAAAAAATTATTATTATTTTCCTGGTCGTCTCAGTTTTCACTGGTTAACTTTCAGCAAGTGAAGACGGGCTAATGCTAAAGAACCTCACTCACATCTTTTCGGAAATGATATGGAAACCAATTTTCTATTCTTAAATTGTATTGAGCTAACAGTACTTCTTGCCCTGAAATATGATCGGTGATGATTACAAATTCCGCTTCTTATTCAACCTGTTGTGTTTTCTGAGTAGGGGGATACGTCAGTACTGTTAAGAAATCTTCGCACTATTCCGCATGTATCAAGGATTACTGATTTCTGTAGATTTATGTACGTAAGCTAATGCAGTTTCAACTCGGCTAGGCTAGCGTGTAATGTTTTAGGTATAACGCCTATTGATGATATTATTATTGGAATAATTTGAACTATGTTCTGATTCCACATTTCTTTTATTTCATCAGCCAAAGGAATATATTTTAGAATTTTCTCAATATGTTTTTGTTTCAGATTTTCAGTGTTTGGTACAGCAACATCTATTAGGTAGGTTGTTTTAGTTTATTTGATGGTCAGTGTGATATCAGTTAACTGTTTTGTCTGTAATTATGTCTATCCCAATACAGCTTGGCTAAGTGGTTTTCTAATACATTTTGTGGTTTGTATTTATAGTACGGCTCTATCTGATCTATGAGTTTAAACTTTTTGGCTAACAGCGAGTGTATCTGTTTAGCAACATAGTAATTATTATTATAGATTATAGATTGTAGATGATAATGTCAGAGACGTGACTATTAATTGACTGAGGATAACCGGCAGCGTACACGTGTTTTTTTTTAACGGTATGGTGACATAGGGGTTATGGATAGTTCAAATTCTCATGAGCCTTCATATGCACTAGAAGCGGATCTTATTGTATTCATATTATTCATTACGAAAATATTGAATTGACTGTTAGGCATGTGGCTTGCTACTATACAGCCAGGAATGGAATCAATGGATGGGTGCAGTTTAGTCAGTGCTCAATCCAAGCTCATAAGATTCGAATGCATAAGTATTCTAATGAATGAATATTCGGATACGAAATATTCGAATAAAGGTAATATATTTTCTCACCCTTAAAATTGTGTTTTTATTATTCTGAGTTAGAATCGTGAATCCTTTCTTGCTGCTTACTCTATCTTATACTGCGGATGCTCTAAACATAGCAATGTAGTCCTGTCTTACAGAACAGTCTCCAAGAATCAGTGCTGGTTGAGAGGTGGAACGCTTGGCTAGTAAACCATTGGCCCGCGACTCGCGATATGGAATACCTTTTTTAAATTTGTTTAATTACTTTTATTAATATACATCAAAAACGAAAATCAACGGTTTATTTGGAATCGTATTATGAATGTACCTAAATGATGGTGTCGAGACGAGGGTGTCACACGGTGTAGATGTCGTACATGGAGGATTCCATTATTCTGCTGGATCCGCTACAGGACTAACCCCTCCCCTTCTATTCAGAAGAACTAACTGGTTGTGAGGTATTTTCAAAACATTGAGTCTCAGGCGATTGGCGTATGAATGTTGTGACAATACCAACTTGAGGCGATCCCTGGAAACGGTTGCGGAACATTTTGGACATCTACGCCCTGTCGCTTGAGGACCTTACATGGACCATTATACGTTGGTGTGAATGAGGGTTTCATAAGAACACAAGAGAACGAAAAAAATGTAGATTACGTAAATATTAGTGGGTAAATAAGTATCACCAGAATAATTGTAATCGAGATATTGCCAGGCGAGTTACCTTTTTTGTGGATGGTTCACCAATAGTCCTATTATCCCACTAAAAAAAGTTTTTACTAATCTTTGTTTGTAAGTGAACTTACCGATTATTTATCGAGAAGTTACCGGTTTCAGAATCAATATCATTAAACATCGCAAAACCCTTTACTAATTCGTTATGATTAAGTTATTTTAATTTTTGTTAATTACGGAATAGATACTTGAGCGGCTGGTAGTACAAACGTATACATACCAGTAAATTCAATACCCGACAAGGCACACATTTTTAAAAATGGAACTTTGTACATCATTTTTCCATTATCCATAGCACTATCGATTTCTACCTTATTTCTTTACGAATAGATACCATGAGATATTTGGTATAGGATATCGAACTTAAGTGCAAAAACGTCTTGTTCAAGCGTTGTTCAAATTCAAGCACCGATATGCCCACGTTGTCCAACAGGATCGAGTGCACAAGTCACATGTATATGATCAGTTGGCGAAATGATGTTTTGCTAACTTTTGTAATTTTTCAATAAAAAATTTCTAAGATGGGTACGTATAATAATCAAATTTTTAATTAAACTCGACATATCACTGGTAAAACTGGATATGTCTAAATTAAAGTCACAATTTATAAAAGAAACAAGGTACATATTTTAGGTTGTGTATTATTCATACTAATAACAACATTTTAATCGGTTTTGAACTAAAGGTCAGAAGCGCTCGAAATGAGGTTTTACAGGTAAATGATGAAGATAGCGTGGATAGAGAAGGTTAGAAATGAAGAGATATCAGAAAGAATAGGAGAACAGGGGACTCTATAGAAGTCAATAAGAAATAGGCGAGATAGGTTAGTAGGACACCTTCTCAGGTATGAAGGTCTAGTCAGAGATATATTAGCGGCAGAAACGGGTATTAGGAGAGGTAGAGGTAGACCTAGATTAGATTACTGTTCGCAAATAGTTAAGGATATGGAGTGTTCTAGTTTTAGGGAAATGCGAAGATTAGCTCAGAATAGAAAAGAGTACAGGTGCGTGTCTAACCAGTCTTAGGACTGATGAGCTTATGATGGTGATGATTCGATTTTTTGCGATATCTTTAAAATTCGTTGTAGTGGAATTGTCGAGTTTTACATTTACACCTGATATACTAATCAGGTATTAATATTGACACTTTAAATCAAATTATTCTCTTTTCCCAATGTAAATACTGCATGACCAATAGAACAATTTTGTTAAATAAGAATAATAAACATAATTTTAAAAACTGTTTTGGGCTTTTGAAAATAGTTTCATATGTTGCATCTTCTATTTAAGATGTCTACATTGTAACAACCATTATTCACATTTAAAAATATTCAGCTGCTGATTATCAGTATAATAAGCAAGTGTCTTATCAATATGAATGAAAACTGACTGAAGTAAATGACGTAGGTACATCAAAACTTAAAAAAAATATTTTACTAACGATAATTTTTTATCTTAACGTTATCAGTGAGAAGAATTAATAAAACAACTTCTAAAAAAGTGCACAATAATTCTCATGAG
>NW_020439547.1:8141-10552 GCF_000699045.2 Agrilus planipennis
ATAATGATTTATAATTCATTATGTACATAATTTTAATGTATGAATTTTAAATTCGATTCGATGAATTATTGTTGAGTAACCAACCGCTCCGCTGGCTCGGCATCATCATTATTAAATAAAACACTATGAATTGCAAAAGTACAATAATTAAATTGTATTTTTCATTAATAAATCCAATAACACTAATTTAAACTTCATTTAAATAAAAAAAGGAACTTAAATTTCATTCTGTAAATAATAAAATAACGAGAAGGAACACTATTTATACATCCACTGGCCAGATCACGCACGAGGTTGTGCGTTTTGTACCTACAATGCGGTGATGCAGACTTCTTCGCGTACTGCCCCGAAAGCAGACGCCAACTGTCAACCTACACCTGGGAAGACAATCAATAACTACCAGAAATATCACATTAATCCCAAATAAACCCCCACCTTGAAAGGCACTTTCAAACCAAATACATTCAAGATAAAAACCATACAAGTGATTAACAACAACAATACATATGTTTACTTAAAACTAATTAAAATAAGTAGTTATTCACATGGAAGCGGACATATATGAGTTATTGCGCGTTGGAGTTCACCTTGTTGAGTTTTACAATCCGCACCTTATTTACACTACCAGGAAACACCTCACTGATCCTACCAAGCATCCAGAGTAATGGTAGAAGATTATTGGCTATAATTATAACCATTAGACTAACTTTAATAATACCCGTGTCTAAAGTTCATTTCTGACTACACTGAAGTTCAGTTATGCAGTCTTTAGACCATCGATTCCAAAAATGTTGATCCACCATTTGAATGGATTGATAATTAGATAGTCGATATTTTGAGATATTACGTAGCTCAGGATCCGGTAAAAACGTGAGTCACCGACCAATAAGAAAGTGAGATGGAGTAAGGACGTCTAGGTCATTAGGACTAGGAGATAACGGGAATAATGGTTGTGAATTTAGAACGGCTTCTTCCTGTGTAAGCAGGGTTAAAAGATCTTCAAAAGTAAGAGACTGATTTCCAAGTGACTTTTACATGACTACTTCTGCTTCCCAAATTGTTCCAAAATGAGTAGAGTTTGTCGGAATGAATCTCCAAGAAACACCCTCGTTACCCACATACTCTTGCAATGTGTTTGAGTTATTTTTTAAAAAGTCATTTAATAATTTTAATTCTTTCTCAGCCCTAATAAAATTTAACCCATTATCTGAGAGAATGCAATATCGTTTTCCCCGTGGTGACACAAAACTTCTAAAAGTTACTAGAAAGGCGTCGGTAGTTAATTCTGATATTACTTCTACGTATTGGTTTGATTGATAGACACACAAAGAGTGCAATATATCTTTTTTGCGCCACGTCTATATTTATTTTGTGTGTGTAGAGAATCTGCATAGTCCACTTCTATGTTATAAAAAACAAGCGTAGGACGAACCCTAGATTCAGTAAGTACGCCCATAAGATTCATTTTATTCTTTACCTAATTTCTCGTAACACTCATTTGTTATTGGATTTTATTGAGACCCATTGTCTAGAATACTACAAATATGTAATTTATTATCGCAACCAATACCTTGTACCAATGCAATTGAAAACAAAACCTCTAAGTATGTTCACTAAATAATGATTTCATCGTTGTTATTGGCTCTAAAGTGCTTACATTCTCCAGACGTTTTATTATTTGATGTACTAGTCCCTTTAGCTTTAATTAACCTTGCCACTGATTGCTTATTTTCTCTTATTGTTTTAGACTCTACACTCTTACGTTTATCATAATGAAGTAATGTATTATGCTTTCGATTACACTTCTTACACCCTGACAACCTACAGTTGTTACTTACGTGACTTTTCTTAAGACAATTTAGTCAATGTCCTAATGCTGGATCGACATCATTATTATTAAATATATCGGACCTATTATTGCAGGTTATGTTATGCTTCAATGCTTCTATATGGTCATAACAGATAATAGGGATAATACGCATACGCAAGAAAGAAAATCAATGTGGAATCCCCTTAGTGTCTTGTTCCTTTCTGTAGTAGGTTTTGCCTTTCATTATCAACCCGGACATGCGCACACGCGCACGTGTACACGTGTGGATATCTACTTGCTGAAAACGAATCCTGGCGTAGCCAACCTCAACGTGATAGGCACGTTAGCTTAATACTACTATATGTTTAAGTCAATTTTAGATAAATGGTATCATTAAAAAATGATCATACCACAATATTCATTATTCGTAATGAACATACGGATTATTGGCGTACAGGGACACAGTCAGCGTTAAAAATATTGACCATTAGATTGTAATAATATTAGTAAGGTGACCATATTTTTTTATTTCAGATCCGGGACGGGAACTTGTAGCGGGGGAGCGGTAGTTAAGTTAAATAACTTAAATATGATTTTTTTA
>NW_020439548.1:0-6967 GCF_000699045.2 Agrilus planipennis
AAAATCAAAAAAATTGACAATAAAATATTTAAAGTGCTCCCAATAAGCAAGGCGTTGGGAGCACTGCCAAGGTTCATGAGATTCTAAACCATCTCTAAATAATAAGACACAATTATTATTTCTTAGCATGATCCCCTATAATGAGCAAATGTTTATAAGGAAATTGTGATCTTGTTCTGAGCTTTCGCTTTATAAGCGAGTTTAAAAACGTATTTCAATTTCTCCTCGTGAATATTATTATTCGTTGTTGTTTCGCTTTCAACTTTGTAAAGTAAATAAAGCGGAACCTAGTGACTTCTAGATACATTTGAAATTGAAAAAGTACAAATAACTGCAAGGCAACCTATTATGTTGCTATCTGGCTTTGCATGCACCTATATACCTCTAAGCAAACAAGCATGTTCGCTGCCGAACAAACATGTAAACTAAATGACAAAAGTCTCAACAAAAATCAAACTATAAAACTTGGTCCGAAATCCATTTACCAAAACAAAACAAAAATGTAAAAATACAAAAGATAATACACAGATACTTTTTGAATACCTGTATATAATTTATACGTATATTAAGAGCAGCCCCCAGCTCATTTATGTGCAACTGAAGAGACTCAACGAAACCTGAAACTTGAGCAGATTTCACACCCTCCTTACTCTCCAGACCTTACCCTCTGCGATTTTTAGCAACAGAAATTTTTAAAATAATTATTAGACCTCGGAGGATAAGGTGAAGGGAGCTGTCAAATCCTGGATTGAAGAAAAGTTGGATGAATTTTTGTTAAAGGTCTAGATTAGAAAAGGGCAGGGGGGGTTGAAAGAGGAGGTCTCCCCCAACCACTGTACCAAAAAAACTTTGCGGCGGTCTCACCCCCATGAAAAGTTATGGGTTCTCAAAGTTTATTATTTTGTTGATTTTCATATGCTTGTGGGTATGTAAATGTAATTTGTGTATTAATTTTCAAAGAATATTCGAAAATGAAAACAATAGAAACTACATAGAAACAATCAATAATTTATNAAATGAAAACAATGAAAACTACATAGAAACAATCAATAATTTATGTAAAAATTATTTAAATATTATTATTATCAATATTATAAATGTTGGATAATTAGTAATAGTAAGTAATCTATTAAATTTTAGTAGACTTTATAGTGTATGAACTTTGGAAAATTACAGAACTTTGCAACCCCATAACTTTTTATGGGGGTGTGACCGCCGCGAACTTTTTATGGTGGTTTACTCAGGAAGACCTCTTTCAATCCCCCTGCCCCCACCCCCGAAAGGGGTAATAATCTAGACCTTTACCGAATTTTTTAGTGACGGAATGAAAAAACCTCTAACGGTGATTATGTGGAAAAATAAGTCTACGATTAGGAATTATACTATAATGTAACTTTTTGCATATCTTTGTATTTATTTATGTTCACCTGTGTGCATTAGTATAGATTTTACATTAAAATCATAGCGGTGCTTATTTTCAAGGTAGGTCGTACTTTCGGGGAAGCACGCTAATAATCTTACACATACACTACTTCATCACAAGCGAAAAATTTCACGTTAATCATTTAATGTGACAAATCCAACGGCCCAGACGTAAAACGATTATCGACTAATCGACTCGAAAGAAAAATCGATTCCTTAATCTTTTTTTTTCTTGCATCTACCTATTTCCAATAAAAACGAATAGCGATACTTCAAAAGTGCCCACTTCAAATGAAACGAAATAACTTCGAGTAAGACGTTTATACATTTCGAGCAGAGGCTTACTCAACTAGGTCATCAAATTACTCTCTCGTCCCAAATTTTCCTGAATTTCCATTTTCAAAGACAAAGGCCGGACCGATTGATTTGAACTGACGAACGAGGACTATTTGCAAAGGAAACCCTCGATTACTTAGGTTCCGATTCCGTTTGAACGGTTTGTCTGGCAGATATGTCAGTTAAGACATCGAAGCGGTCGGACCTACTGACAGTTGATTAAATGGATGATTGCAATAGAAAACAAACAAGTTAATTTTATTTCTTACCAAAATCACAAACAATAGAAATTAACTGATAAATAATGGGTATAAAAAGCGACCAGTACGGCATGCTTTAGATCAAAGTTTTATATTACAACTATTAAAACTAATTCTAAGAACAGCATTATTTTTGGATAAAAGGTACCCTATGTCTTTTTCTGTGCTCCTGGCAATGTGTCTACAAATTTTCATGATGATCGGTTAAGTAATTAAGGCGTTAAATGGTTGCAAACCAACAAACTCACATTTGTATTTGTAATATTAGTTATTAGCACTTGCATGCGGAAAATAAAAGGTTAGAAGCGAAATGTGGTGTTACCGGCGAATGATGAGGATACCATGGATAGAGAAGGTTAGAAATGAAGAGGTATTAGAAAGAATAGGAGAACAGAGGACTCTATGGAAGTCAATAAGAAATAGGGGTAAATGTCTAGATGATGGCCCCCTATACAAGTAAAGCAAAATGTTCGCCGAACTTAGAAATTACATATTCTTTGGAGAATTTTTTTCTTTTTTTGAAAATATTTCTTGCTTATCTCTTCGCCGTACATATGTATGCAAGTAGCTCATATTCATGAGGTCGTCAGTCCTAAGACTGGTTGGACACGCATCTCCACTCCTGCCTATCCTGAGTTAATCCTCGCAATTCCCTAAAACTAGAACATCCCACATCCTTAAACTATTTGTAACTAATAGTAATGTAATCTGGATCTACCTCTTTTTCTCTTCACTCCCGTTCCTGCCTCTAATATGTCTCTGACTAGACCTTCAAGCCCGAGAAGGTGCCCTATTAACCTATCTCACCTATTTCGGTAAAGGTCTAGATGATGACCCCCACCCCCGTGATGGGATCGAACCACTGTACCATGAAAAGTCCGTGGCGGTCTCACCCCCATAAAAAGTTATGTAACTACTAGAAGCAGAAACAGTGGTAAAGAGGGACAGAGAAAAATATTCATTAGATTATTGTTTGGTTTATTTGGTTCAAGATAGGAAGGAGTAGAGGTACGTATACAACCAGCCTTTGAACCGATGACCTTTTTCTTATATATCCATTCTACTTTAAATCCATATTAATATTTCAGTTTTATTAATAATTTCCAATTCGGTGATTTAAGGACAAATCTCCCGTTGTAGTGAATAGAGAAAAAAAAATCGACAAAGGTTGTTGTTATTTACTGTCGAAAAAAAGCCTTTGTAATTGGTTTTTGCTGAAAAGTTTGCGAATTGTGTAAGAAAGTGTGTTTTTGAGAAGTAACGATTTTTTTGTCTTTAAAATAAAACACGGCTTTTTCCAAGTTTATCTTCGTCACGACTGAAATTGTTGTTTCTCTGCGTTTTACATCGCAGTAAGGATGTTCTGCGGATGAAATTAACATTTTAAATTAGTGCGGAGGTTTCATTTTAAGCAACTAGAGCTTTTATGCGAAACGTCGTTGGTGTTTGTAAATGGAAAACTGCTGAATGCATAATATTAAAGCCACCAGCTATTCGTTGAAAAGCACATAGATAGTGAGAAACAAGATTATTTTCGACAGAATCGTTATTCAAAAGGTGCACCAACCTTTCAAAATCTCCTTAGCCCTAATATTTTGAAGTAGTTAACTCTTTAATAAAATGATTATAACAGCATGAGAAAGTCAACTTAAGGATTCAAACAAAAATTCTTTTACTTTATAAGAGGGCTTGCTGTGTTGCGTGCTGAGGAATGCAAAACTGTTTTTTCTTGTAATTTTAAATAGATAATGTATTAAAAAGATATTCTGAAAATCTACAGTCTTGCTCAAACTGCAGAAACACAAATTTTGAAAAATCACAGACCATAGCGCCCTAGAAAAACCATAAAACAAAAATTCTAGGCCTTTTAAATTTCCAGAAATTAGTTTTTCAAGTATTTTATTTACAATCAAATATGATATACACTTAATTTACTTTCTCTAGCGACGTGCCCCATCCAATATTTTAGATGCGCGCTGGCAAAATCGTAGGTAGGAAGAAAAAAGCTCATTATACTCTCGACTCTTGTTCATTAAACATACTTTTTCATACAGTACCTGTCAAGAGTTTTGTTCAATCATGAATAGTAGCGCGAGTCGAAAACAAGCGTTAAAGCCTTTAATATGTCTTCAAATATAAATAAACATCTCGTTGATATTTTCAGTAGTAAATGGTACCAATAACAGCACATTTGAGCAATGCAATTGTAGTGGATAAAATGGTCAATTTTTCCGTGCAGTACTGTACGGATTATACGCTCCTCACCGGTTAAGAGTTTGGCCGAGAGTTGTCTCCTTCCTTTTCTGGCCTAGTGCTGTTCTTTTCTACTTTGCGCCGGTCAAACTGAAGGTCACATCGCTACAGAAAGTAAACGGAGTATACCTGCATCATCATCATAATTGTCGTCAGTCCTGAAATTGATTGGACACGCACCTCTATATATGATGTACAGGGGTTTTTTTAAACATACAAACAAAATTTTAATCGATTATTTCCTGATAACTTTTTGAAAGCCGCTTTGTTTCGAGGATACAGGGTGGTAAAAGCTTTAAAATAATAATGCAGCCAAAATTTAAATAGATGTATATCATAAGCAACTATAAAAAATATTCAAAATACAATTTTATCTTTTAACAACTTTTGATTACTAAAAACGACTATTTTTTTTTTACTCACAGCAATACGTTAATGCAGATATCGAAAACAAAATCAGTTTAAACGGGAGTTCAATTCAATAAGAAACGACCCTACTGGTTTTGAAAGACACCAATCAATAATAAGAACATTAAATTCATGGATCCTTGCTGGTGGTAGTCATTTTCCACGCAAAGTATGTTAAAATGCTTTGGTAATAAGCAGTAAATGCGATTTATGTTGCACTTTGTTGTCCCTCGTATGGTATTCGCACACGGGTCTCGAGAAGAAAATACGGCACCCTCCCGACAGGTAAAACCGTACAGTTCCTTTTCTTCCCTTATATTAAAATACCCTATAAATCTCTCTGCACAATAACGAATAATAACACGTCTGCTTCCACCACATTATATTATGTATAGTGTATATGTGTATATTACAACAAACAGTAAAAATAAAACAGCTTTATTGTAATAATTAATTAAATAAGGCCTTGCAATTGTTTTAGACAAAAGCTTTTTGTAGGTACCTGCTAATCAACTTTCATTTTTAAGGTTCTGCGGGTCCATGAACTCTATTAATCATTTCGTTGTCCGTTCCTTCATTTATCCACCTCAACAATACAAACATCCTGTTAATCGTACCCACAGGCATAAAATTTGATCTAAATACGACGCAAAATATTACGTAGGAATGACCGCTACGAAAACACAATCGTTATAAAAAATAAAGGATAACTCTTGCCGATCTAATCGGAAAAGCAAAATATTGCCATCTACGATATATGCTTGCAATTATTGTTTTCACAGTAATAGAAATAACACACGTCAGTACAACCACAGCAACGATATTACGCCTGATACACGGAGAAAAGCAAATTTTTATGACAACACAAAAATTGCAATTTTCGGTTGTGAATGACTGAATTTGCCACAGAAATAGTAGAATTTATTAAGTAACTTGTAATAATTTCAATTTTAACGTTTCTTTAAAATTTGTTTCAAGTTTCTTAATTATTACTATTAAATTTGTAACATCAACTAAAATACATAGCAAATTTATTTCTGCTGGGATTTAATTTTTAGAAATTGGGATCGAAATTGTAAATTTTATTATTTTCACTTACGAAGCAACGGACTAGTGTGATAAATTGTAAATATCGCTTTAATATTTTCGTTTTTAATTTTCTCCGTGTGATGCCAACCACATCCGTTGACGTAACGTCGGATAAGCGACTTCATAGTTGTTCTCATTGAAAAAAGGGAATCAGTCTTAAACCACAGCCAATAAGGCCGAAAAATAAGCACTATTTAGCCTTAGCCTTTTGAGAAATACACACTTGACTGACAAACGAGAAAACGAGACGAAGCCGGCCCTGGGCGTGAAATGCCAAAGTATAGAGAAATTCTGACAACAACTACATCAATTAAAAATGTAAACAGTGACGGTTGTGGGACGACTAGTAAAGTAAATAATAATAAAAAATATAAACAGCTTACTACTACGCTACTACACATAATAATCTTTAGGCAACAATTAATTACATAACTATTTTGTTCATCGCTGATGGTATGCAGTACTATTTAAAATACACCTCGACATGGTATTAAGAACAGAAATACAAAAGAAACACTTATACAACACGGATCATGCAACTAATTGAATGCAGCGTTGCAATGTCGTATTTCCCCTTGTGATCCCACCAGGGCCGCACCACCAAACATTTACTTAATTTTCTTGTTTTATCTTACCTATCACCTTTGCAAGCTTCCTACCTATTTCAAAACCACCCTTTATATACCTACAGGTAAAGCAGTGTTCAACAAGCATAAAAATTACACATTTCATACAAACGAAAATGCATAACTTGGTAAATATACGAAATACTTTAATTTTTTCAACCACATCTATCTGAAAATACCGTCTGCTTCTTTGAAAACTGTTCTAAACTAACCGAACTCTCAAAATGTTTTGAACAGCCCTCAGACGCATTAAGTTGCGTTAATTTATTGGACTTATATTATTTTATTATTTGTATGAAAAGACGGTCGAAGGTATTTGCAGAATTTTTTCTATACCACGTCGCATTTTACAGTAGATGATGCAGTCCTCTAATGAATGAATATCCCTTCCAGAAAATACTACGAATGGCGCAGTAAACGCCATCTGTAGCACGATGCTACATTTTAGGATTACGTATGCTCCAACAAGGTCCACTTGTGTGGATATCTACTTGCTGAAAACGAATCCCGGCGTAGCCAACCTCAACGTGATAGGCACGTTAGCTTAATCGAATAAAATAATTCGAAGTGGTC
>NW_020439548.1:7288-11423 GCF_000699045.2 Agrilus planipennis
ACTTCGAATTATTTTATTCGATTAAGCTAACGTGCCTATCACGTTGAGGTTGGCTACGCCGGGATTCGTTTTCAGCAAGTAGATATCCACACAAGTGCACCTTGTTGGAGCATACGTAATGCTAAAATGTAGCATCGTACTACAGATGGCGTTTACCGCGTCATTTGTGGTATTTTATAGAACGCGCTGTTAAGACAGCAGGAAAAAGTTGGTCTGTGTTCTGTCGGAGCTGTCTGCGACGCGCTGATGAGATCCAAAAAGATCGAAATCGCGATCCGCGTTTGGCAGTTCCGAGAGAATACAGAGCACTTCGAATTATAATATCCCTTCTGTTTCTCTCTCAACTCGCCACTTGTGTACAGACCTATTGTTAAATTAAAAGCGGATTATTTCTTAAAGACTCGCGACATATTTCGTAAATCGGCCCGTTAAGACCATAACAAAAGAGGAGACATTTTCGTTTTCCATTCAAATTGAGATAATTAATAGCCGGGTACAGTTCTCCTTCCAAACCACACTTGCGCGAACTTCCCCTATTAAAGTGATTTACTCGTTTAGTCCCAAAAATAAAACTGTAGCAAAATTCCTTGGTTTCGAAGAGTGAGCGAACAATTTATAGCGCGCATTGTGTTGTCGTCAACGAAATTAATGGTTTCCCACCGGCAAATGAATAAACTTACGTTTGCCAATTCTTACACGGAGATATCATGATTTATTGAAGTACAATGAATAAGAAAACAACGACAATAAATAAGTCAGACAAATTCCCTCATCCTCACAAACAATACAAAATAATTAAAAAAAAAAAGAGGAATTAGAATTCCAGTGGGAAGAAAAAATAAAATCGAAGAAGGTACAGAGTTCAAGTGCCTACGATTCGTAACGCAAAAAAATAATGGAGTAGATGAGCACATCAAAAAACTGAGGAAGAACGCAATAGGGATAATGGGATAAGTATGGAGTATAGGAAAAAGAAATCTGAAAAGAGAGTTGGAAAAAAAATCCTATTTGAGACATTGTTGTACGAAGTATGGGAGATGGAAGAATGAAAAGAAATTAAAAGCATTCAAGAGAGATGTTAAAATTATATAAAAATACGCCGAAATACCTATTACAAAAAGAAACAAAATCAAAAAAATTGACAATAAAATATTTAAAGTGCAAAGGAAACGAGTTAAATTTAGAAGACAATTAGTTATTAAAAGAATGCATAAAAGTTAAGAATAAATAGAATATTGAAACCGAGGAAAAGAAAATCACAACGAAAAAATGGAAAAATAACAGATGATGCACGATCACGTACTACAGATGGAAACTGGAAAAAGACAGAAATGTATTGAAAGAGCCGGAAAATTTAACTAAAGACATCGATAAGCTAAAAATGGACAAAAAATGAGAATTTAAAATTCGCACAGGAATACAAGAAAATACGGAAAGAAAGGGAGAAAAAGCCAAATTACTTGAAAGACGAAACTGCACGATTTAGAGTGACCGCAATGTATAGGGAAGAAAAAAAAAAAGGAAAATATGAAAATATGTGTAAACTGGAACCAGAGAGACATTTTTGAGAGATGTGGAATAACAGGAAATGATAAGTACAAAAAGGTGGGAAATTCAAATGGAAGAAAAGGATGATCTAAAAAGTATCACAGAAAATATTTTCATTAGGGAAGATTGTTTAAAAGATGGTGATCACAAAAATATTATTGAGGAGGAAAATAGCAAAACAAAACAGAAGACGAAAAATATTTAGTTTGTAAAATTCGTATGTACGCATACATAGAATAACTAAATGTAAATGCACCTTTTACATAAAAAAACATAATGTTTTTAATAAACCTATCTACCTGTAAAGGTAGGCCTATAAACGGTTCTATGGTATTTGATATCCCGACAGAATATCCCCAAGACGAATAAAACTCAGACAAAATATCCCGATAACGAAATATTGCACTAACAAAATAAAAAACAGCAACAAATTAAGAGAAAATACGTAAATTTACTGAACGAAATATAACATATGAAAATAATTCATATTTTATCTTAGGGATATTTTTGTCGGGGATCAAAACGCCTGATGCCTTGCAAATGGCCATTCCGCAATTTTCATTTTCGACAAACGAAAACACCATTTCGTAAATTTCCGTTATTTTAATTAATCGCAACACGGAATTGCCCACAAACTAGAGAAAAGTAGAATTTCCCGTAGTAAAAAGCGCAAAGGCATTCCACAAACCCACTTAATGTCAGGCCTAATGGCCTACTACCGCTATAATTAATTTTAACTTTTTAATCGCTACCCTCACCCAGGAACAACCACCCACTGACTTTTATGACAAAGGATTTTACGTATCTACGCCATCAAATTTAACGCCACTTCTCTTGCAAAATTAATTGCTTAGCCACATTTTTTGCAAAAAAACTTAATTGGCGGTAGATATGTTATTACTTTCGACAGATTTTAAACGCGGAGAAGGTTTTGCAGTAGCTTGAATAAACGAAACGGAAAGTACACAGCGTACAAGCAACTTGATTAAATCGAAACTAATAATGAAGTATCGGGAACCTGGAATAGTTTTGATATATCTAGAAAACCTCGTAAAACGTCTAACTAAAAGATGGGACCACGTTATAGGCTTATACCTTCGATATCTAGAATATCACTGGAATCGAGTCTCGAAGATTTTTCCCACTTTTAGGTTTCCCCCCAAAATCAGTCCCAAAAATATAGTTACCAGATTACAATTGAAAAATTGTTTTTTTTTCCTGAGAAAATGGGTCTTGACAGACAGACAGACGGGCGAACAAACGAAATTCTATAATTGCTGTTGAAGTACAGAACCCTAAAAATGACCAGTCACCTAATATAGAAACTGGTTTACTCCTTAAACAATATAATAACAGCAAAGCTTAAGATAATCCAAAATACCAAAGTTTATACTAAACTACATATAATCATCTTATCATCATCAGGTCGTCAGTCCTAAGACTGGTTGAACACGTACCTCCAATCTTTCCTATTCTGAGCTAATCTTCGCATATCCCTAAAACTAGAACATCTATTCTTTCTAATAACTCCTCATTTCTAACCTTCTCTATCCACAGGATCATCATCATTCGCCTGTAACACCACACTTTAAACGCTTCTAACCTTTTCTTTTCCACAGCGCCCACCGTCCATGTTTCGCACCCGTACAGTGCCGCGCTCCAAACATACACCTTTAACAATCATTTCCGAATTTCTAAATTAACCGTTCCCGAGCAGAGAAGCGACTTCTTTTTATTGAATACGACTTCACCCTGCGCTATCTAAACTATAAGATAGAAATAAATAAGAAGTCCAAACTTGAGACTTAAAATACTTTGAATAAATCCATCGTGCACTTAGATTTACTTACTAAAACAAGCTGAAGCTTAGCTGTTTCGCTAGGATGCCGATATTAACTAGATACAGAAAATTTTATTTGCGGATTACATTAACAAATGACTGTAGCAGGTGGTCTACACATATTTAACAAAGTTAGAGACAGAAGTAGCCAAGCATTGACGCCGCTAGTGCTTTTGTCGTAAAAGCTCGCAAGATATGAATCACTAGCTACACCTATAAACTGCTACTTAGTTGTTTTGATAGACTCCTGACCACATTTTAGGAATGTTCATAAAGTAATTCAACTCTCTAGTGCTAAGAATATTACACTACTTACTTAACTTACGTGAAGTTTGTTGTTATTACTAACTAAGTCTAACATAAAAGCACACATGTAGCACCGAATTTAGACAAGGGTAATTTCTAAAGTAAACATCAGGTACCTACACTCCCCAAAATTTTCGCTAATTAAGACGTTGTATCTAAGGAATATTTATTTCTGCAGAATAGTTTATATTTAAATTAAAGGGGAATTTTAAACTGGTTAACCGACGTATTACAGCATCCAAATGGGAATTTTTATAAGGTTGTTCGGAAAGTCATTTCCTTTTTTTTTTGTGGAAATGAAAGACAGTTTTCGTATAATAAACAAATACTTTATTAAATTATATATTGACCGTTCTGGTCCAACACCTTTTGCCATCTTTCTGGTAGTAGCATAATTCCACGCTCATAAAATTTTTGGTCTTTGCTGGCAAAAAACTGATC
>NW_020439548.1:14670-31148 GCF_000699045.2 Agrilus planipennis
GGAGCCCAACCTATGAGGTCCTTTTTTGACCCAAATTCCTCAAGTAGGTGCCTTTTATTTTATTATGAATTCGCGATTATTATGGGTACATTATTTGGAGTTGTATTACTTTATAAAAACTAATCAACTTTCCAAAAATTTTATTTGGTGGATTTTTATTGTTAGTTTCCTCTGTATCTTTTCAGTAGTAGGTACCTCTCTAAAGTATACAAAATAAAACGGTAATAAAATAACCCCGCAAGAAAATTTATAATTCAATACAGAATAAAATGGTATATAAAAAAAATATTGAAAACTTCTTCAGTTAAATAATATAAATATGCTAGCTTAAATAAAATTATTTTAAAATCTGTAAGTAAATGTAGGTTTAACTTAAATATTTTAAATACATACAAGTGCCAATAACCAAAGTTTTTTACTGAAACTTCCCTATGTATCCCTACATTTACTATCCCAAGAAAAAAAAATAGCAAAAAAGGGATACTTAAGCAAATAAGAATCCATACGGCACAAAAACTGAAAATGTTTGGTTCTTTTTAATTATTCACAACTATTTAAACAAATGCCTTTTTGTTTTTTACTTAGTTAAATTTCATTACATTTGTTGCTTCTACATAAAAATCCTCCTGATTTTATATTGAATTAAATATAGATCCCCTTATCCTTAAGTTCACTAAATCTTGGGGAATTTCCGTAGGTCTGGCAACAGTAGTCGTAAGTATTTTACTGTCATCAAAATGTAAAATTTATATGAACCTATTTGAATTTATTGCTCAAAGAAGTTTTATTTGACAACCTTAAATAAAATCTAAAAAGAATACGTCATAAGCAACAGAAAATTTTCCTTCCAAGAAATACCTGCTAATAACTTCTTCTAAAATTGACAAATAGATATTACTTACTGTTTTTATTTTCAGAACTTGTTGTCGTTCTACCACACGAATCAAGGTAAAAAAAAAAGAAAAACGACAAGTAATTTCTTTTTGTAGAAGTTACTTATTTGATTAAGAATAACAATGTTCTAAAACTACCAGATATAGCACTCTAATTAAAAAGATTTTTTGTTATATTACTTAATTAAGAAAAAAAGTGTTAGAAGCGTTCGAAATGTGATATAACAAGCGAATAATGAGGATACCATGGATAGAGACGGTTAGAAATGAAGAGGTATTAGAAAGAATAGAAAAACGGAGGACTCTAATATGGAAGTCAATAAGAAATAGGCGAGATAGGTTGGTAGGATACCTTCTCAGACATGAAGGTCTAGTCAGAGACATATTAGAGACAGAAACAGGAATTAAGAGGAGTAGAGGTAGACCTAGATTAAATTACTCTTCGCAAATAGTTAACGATGTGGGTTGTTCTTCATTTTTGGGAAAATGCGAAGATTAGCTTAGGATAGGAAAGAGTGGAGATGGGTGTCCAACCAATCTTAGGAATAACGACCTTATGGTGATGAGCGGATGAGAATCGAATTGAAGCCATGTGCATTACACACGAACAGTGCCAAGATAAGCCTTTTCCATGTTTTTAATTACTTAATTAATTATTCCGGCTTCTAACTAAAGATTTTTATGGGACACTCTGTATATCCAACGATAACGATATAAAGCAGCTTTTCCATGCTGAAAGTGTAACATATTATTGTGACGAAAAAGGACGTGGAAAACAACCACCTGTTTCCGGTAAGTGCACAAACGAGACGACTGATGTTCAGTGTGTCCAGTTTGTGTCCATCCAAATAGAACAATGGCTGTAATTGACCCTACGGGAAGATCTATTGTCCATTTCCCTCACTCGAGGAATGACATTCATACCAATATAGGGATACACTTAACGTGAGTGCGCTTACGGAAGATAAAAGCCAAAAAAAATAATGCGAGTAAAGTGAAAAAAGAATCAATAATATAAAAACTAAAAGCACTATGGGTAAAGTTTCAAAGAATATTATTTACAATGACTGCGATTGTTTCGCTTAGCAGTATCTTCGTCAGACAGTTACATAGAATTGCAGGGCCGAAGATCGCATCTGGCCCGGGTATTGGCCTTTGGAATGCTGGGAAGATGAAAGAACAAAAAACATGTACCGAGTAAATAAAGAAATTCAAGTTTAAAAGTAGTAATATTTTTGAAATTGTTGTTATATGCTAATACTCGTATCAACCAAAAAGCAGTAGAATGTAACATTTATCTTATTAGGGACGTATATAGTTAGCTTTTTATTCATATCGAACAGGGGTGGATTTCTAAAGATGTGCAAAAATGTTTTTTAGGAAGTATTTATGCTTCCTTATTTGCCTTTGTCACCCGTTTTAATTGGAAAAAAACACTGATGCCAAAATGGTTTGTTTAGCGTGAAAGATCAGGGCCAAAATAGGGTTGCAAATAATTTTAATGATGTAAAATCAATATCAATCATTTTATATCAAAATATTTATAACCCCATTTTGTTTCTGATCTTTTANAATAGAACAATGGCTGTAATTGACCCTACGGGAAGATCTATTGTCCATTTCCCTCACTCGAGGAATGACATTCATACCAATATAGGGATACACTTAACGTGAGTGCGCTTACGGAAGATAAAAGCCAAAAAAAATAATGCGAGTAAAGTGAAAAAAGAATCAATAATATAAAAACTAAAAGCACTATGGGTAAAGTTTCAAAGAATATTATTTACAATGACTGCGATTGTTTCGCTTAGCAGTATCTTCGTCAGACAGTTACATAGAATTGCAGGGCCGAAGATCGCATCTGGCCCGGGTATTGGCCTTTGGAATGCTGGGAAGATGAAAGAACAAAAAACATGTACCGAGTAAATAAAGAAATTCAAGTTTAAAAGTAGTAATATTTTTGAAATTGTTGTTATATGCTAATACTCGTATCAACCAAAAAGCAGTAGAATGTAACATTTATCTTATTAGGGACGTATATAGTTAGCTTTTTATTCATATCGAACAGGGGTGGATTTCTAAAGATGTGCAAAAATGTTTTTTAGGAAGTATTTATGCTTCCTTATTTGCCTTTGTCACCCGTTTTAATTGGAAAAAAACACTGATGCCAAAATGGTTTGTTTAGCGTGAAAGATCAGGGCCAAAATAGGGTTGCAAATAATTTTATTGATGTAAAATCAATATCAATCATTTTATATCAAAATATTTATAACCCCATTTTCTTTCTGATCTTTTTCATATTGCAGTAAGACAAAGAAATGGGATCCATAGTTTTTTTGGCTTTGGGTTCATCTAATAAATAAAGTTTTTCTAATCGTTTTCTAAGAATTTTGGATTATACGCATTTATTAGCAGATCGCAATATCGTGTAGTTTTCAGTTTTACACAGCTGGATTCGATATTGTTTTTCGAGCTGTTTTGTCGTAATTCATAGAATTTCGTAGTTCCTTGCTCAAGGTAGGACACGCACCTCCACTCCTTCCTATCCTGAGCTAATCTTTGCATTTCTCACATCCTTAACTATTTGCGAACAGTAATCTAATCTAGGTCTACCTCTACCCCTCCTAACTCCTGTTTCTGCCTCTAATATGTCTCTGACTAGACCTTCATGCCTNTTGCCATTGTAATCAAAACCGGAGTGTAAATTCCTACAAGAAGCCATTTAAAACTAAACAATAGAGAAATGGTTTTGCTATAACAGAACCTTTTGTGCTAATTCACAAATTAAAGAAAAACTTTCCTACCAATTGAAACAAATCTTGTAGAATCAGACAGTATATAGAAAAAGTAACTCTGATGAAGTCTTTCAAGTAAATTATTCAAGCTTCGAAAAGTGTGCTCTACAAGCTGTCCTAAAACCAAAAAATCAGTCCTACTTCCTTTCTCTTCTGAAAATCCCTCCAATGTCAACGCCTGAATCCCTACTCGATGGAAGAGACCATGATTTCCATCCGGAACCTAATGAAGGAAGAATATAGTGAGATTGCTCCAAATCTCTCTAAATATTTGCAAACAAACCCCAGACATTTGTGAACCGAGCATGGACATCATAGTATGTAAAGCCTCCTTCCAGTATCGAAACGGTTCATAACGATAATCGTACATGTTTCTTCTACCCCTAAACGTGAATGGAATCTTTTCCTTTGCACATAATTTATTTGCAAGATTAAACAAATCCAAATTAGGTAACTGCCCATTTAATCCTAGAATCTTAACATCTATATTTCCTGCAAAATACCCCCCTTATTTGAAGAAAACTTGAATAAAGTAATAAAAGTTATTACTCAAATTAAAATCATGAAGTTCTAAATTAATAGCTGCCTGTATAGAACCTGCCCTTCCTTCCAAATCTCCATGCTCTAAAACACCTTCTTTGCCACATTGTACACCATAATAAGCTTCTATCCAAGCCTGCGCTCCTAACTGTTCATGATCAGTTATCAAAAAAATTAAGTCTTTGGACCAATAATTTCCCTCTGGAGTAAAACAAGAAATAAATCACAATTCATGATGTAAAGTTGCAATAATTACTTGCTGCAAACTTTGCAAAAGCTATCATAATAGCAATAGAAGGTGCAGTTGTTTGAAAAATGCTTAAAGGGGGTCTATAAGGAACACTCAGCACCAATGATTCAGTACTTGCAGCCCTGGGAGCTCTTAAAATAGCATATACGTTTTTCCCATGGAATTTCTAAAATTCAAATGAAATATACATCTAGCTCAATTAGTTGCATCAGAATCACTTACCTGTGATCTTTTAAGAGGATAATTTAATGTAAAATTATGAATATACACCTCTAAACCTATTTGTCGAAACTTCGCCAGAAGCCAAGGATATGGCATTGAATTATCATACGTTTTCATTTCATCTAGTAACTCACGATAATACAACTTTGCACTACTATCATCCCGAAATTCCGAATGCACCAAACCAGGAAGGAGGGCATTTTCCGAAAAATAATTTCGATAGTTCACAGCAGGATGGGCAAGTAAACAAAATCTTTTATGAAATAATTCACTCTTCTTAAAATCACTTTAAATAACAAAACACACAATATCTACTCTTACTTTATTAAGGAATAAGTCTAAGGGTGCTAATTTTATTTATTCAATAAGCATGTATGTATTTTACGATAATTCTTCAACGAATCACACAGTTACGTAAGAACACGTATTAATTACACTTCATTTATTTTTTTTCTCTTTAGCTGCTTCAACAACATCATTTGAGAGATCAGCAAACGCTAAATACCAAAATAAAAGCCAAATTGGGAAAAATACTCCCAAACAAATATTATAAAACCAATTTCCGTACACCATCGAATCGACAATACTGTATACAATCGCTTGAGAGGCAGCCTGAAAACTCCTTCCCATAGTTTTCTCGAATTCTTCACCACGGAAGTTTGCGACTACATAAATTGTAACAGCCACTGTTGTAAGGACCAAAGGATGAACGAAGAGCCAAGTAATTTTTTGTAGAAACGAGTAGCGTCTACGACATTAATAATAAATGGCGCATAAGACTGAGAGCAGATCATTTTCAAAGAAACTTATTTAAATCATTAAACCTGAGTAATATTAATAAAATTTATGGAAAAAAGCCAATTTTCTTTCAAGCCTGCGAAATTGTTGTATATTTTATGGGCTTGTAACGTACCTGTTTTCAGTTGGATTTATAAACAAAGCTGCAGGAACCCAAAGGAATATGAGAGCAACCCCAAGGGCTACGTTTATGATCAAAAGACATATCACGATTGCCCCCAATTCCAAAGAAATCACCATATTCATGGTTTTCATTGTGCTGGCGTTCTTTTTAACAGAACCGTCGTAAATAGGGAAAAAGAGCAATAAAAGTGAAATAATTGCAAATCCTACAAAAATTGTCGTTTCGGTTGAATAATTGTAACCCAAATAAGACATCAAATCGAGCAAGTAAGGTGGCGACGCCAACGCTAGCAAACCGAATGTGTGCGCCATTAATACTATTTTTCCAAGAGCCACATAATCTACCTTTTCCAGGCTCGCTTGCTCTTTCACCACTTGCTCGTAAATTTCCCGATTAGTTTCCTTGATTTTATTATTCTTAAAATAATCCTCTTTCTTTTTGAATTTCTCATATTCCTTAATAATCTCTGTAAACCAAATTCCGGCTGCTTTTAAAATTAATGTGCTTGCCATTGTAATCAAAACCGGAGTGTAAATTCCTACAAGAAGCCATTTAAAACTAAACAATAGAGAAATGGTTTTGCTATAACAGAACCTTTTGTGCTAATTCACAAATTAAAGAAAAACTTTCCTACCAATTGAAACAAATCTTGTAGAATCAGACAGTATATAGAAAAAGTAACTCTGATGAAGTCTTTCAAGTAAATTATTCAAGCTTCGAAAAGTGTGCTCTACAAGCTGTCCTAAAACCAAAAAATCAGTCCTACTTCCTTTCTCTTCTGAAAATCCCTCCAATGTCAACGCCTGAATCCCTACTCGATGGAAGAGACCATGATTTCCATCCGGAACCTAATGAAGGAAGAATATAGTGAGATTGCTCCAAATCTCTCTAAATATTTGCAAACAAACCCCAGACATTTGTGAACCGAGCATGGACATCATAGTATGTAAAGCCTCCTTCCAGTATCGAAACGGTTCATAACGATAATCGTACATGTTTCTTCTACCCCTAAACGTGAATGGAATCTTTTCCTTTGCACATAATTTATTTGCAAGATTAAACAAATCCAAATTAGGTAACTGCCCATTTAATCCTAGAATCTTAACATCTATATTTCCTGCAAAATACCCCCCTTATTTGAAGAAAACTTGAATAAAGTAATAAAAGTTATTACTCAAATTAAAATCATGAAGTTCTAAATTAATAGCTGCCTGTATAGAACCTGCCCTTCCTTCCAAATCTCCATGCTCTAAAACACCTTCTTTGCCACATTGTACACCATAATAAGCTTCTATCCAAGCCTGCGCTCCTAACTGTTCATGATCAGTTATCAAAAAAATTAAGTCTTTGGACCAATAATTTCCCTCTGGAGTAAAACAAGAAATAAATCACAATTCATGATGTAAAGTTGCAATAATTACTTGCTGCAAACTTTGCAAAAGCTATCATAATAGCAATAGAAGGTGCAGTTGTTTGAAAAATGCTTAAAGGGGGTCTATAAGGAACACTCAGCACCAATGATTCAGTACTTGCAGCCCTGGGAGCTCTTAAAATAGCATATACGTTTTTCCCATGGAATTTCTAAAATTCAAATGAAATATACATCTAGCTCAATTAGTTGCATCAGAATCACTTACCTGTGATCTTTTAAGAGGATAATTTAATGTAAAATTATGAATATACACCTCTAAACCTATTTGTCGAAACTTCGCCAGAAGCCAAGGATATGGCATTGAATTATCATACGTTTTCATTTCATCTAGTAACTCACGATAATACAACTTTGCACTACTATCATCCCGAAATTCCGAATGCACCAAACCAGGAAGGAGGGCATTTTCCGAAAAATAATTTCGATAGTTCACAGCAGGATGGGCAAGTAAACAAAATCCTACTGCCCCCACAACATACAGGATAACATTAATTTTTGTGTTATGGTTTGTTAAAATCTTGGTAAATTTACTAGGTTCTGCACTTGGATCAGTTAGCAAGCCCATCTTTATAAATATATAATTTATAAATTACAGTAATTGAAAACTATCTACTTAACTATTTATAAAGCTCACTGCTTTAATTTGTTGATTTTAGTCTTATATTTTTAATTTCTAATTTAAAACAAATTAAGGTTATGTTTATGCCTTTTAAATTTATCTATGATTATGTCGGCAAATGTCCATAGATGATAGGCAAATGCCATCTTTAAAGCAGAAGTGTCTATAATGAAGCCCTAAGGAAAAACTTAGTAAATTCTTATAACGAAACACAATTTCATTATGACAATTTAAAATTTAGTATTTCATCACTTTTCGGAATCGTTGTCTTATGTAAATCTATGTTTCCTTTGACATAAATGTGTATTAGTTATATTTATAAAGTCCAAAGTCAGTGAACGTTACATAGTCACTTTCTAATTCACACATTCCAGGTAATTTGATTGGCAATTCAGATTCTTTTCTTATTGGTCAATTTTTGACGTTCTCTTTGTTGTAAATACGGAATATGGCGACTTGACAGTGACATTTATGCGCATTTAGTTTTTAGTGAATGCTTTCCAAACAAAAAACTTCTTATTTTATCGGTAGCATGCGAAGAAAACTTTTCTTCAACAGGAAGCATTCGAATAAAAGACATAAATTGTTATCTATAATCCGCGCGCGCAAAATAGAACGGTAACAGTAACTACCAAACGTGGATTTTTAAAATATTTGCATTGAAATTAGTGCTTATTGAATTTTGAACATTGCTCTGGGGGAAGTTGCTCATCATAACCCGATAGTGTAAGTATTTGAATAATTTCATTCACAGTTTTCATGACAGCTGACATTTAAATAGAAAGTTGACAGTTGTTTTAGGTCCTTTTTTGACCCAAATTCCTCAAGTAGGTGCCTTTTATTTTATTATGAATTCGCGATTATTATGGGTACATTATTTGGAGTTGTATTACTTTATAAAAACTAATCAACTTTCCAAAAATTTTATTTGGTGGATTTTTATTGTTAGTTTCCTCTGTATCTTTTCAGTAGTAGGTACCTCTCTAAAGTATACAAAATAAAACGGTAATAAAATAACCCCGCAAGAAAATTTATAATTCAATACAGAATAAAATGGATTGTTATTCTTCAAGAATTTTTATATTTCAATGATATATTTTTAATTATTCCTGAAAACATTATTTGCAAGTCTATGACAAAAAGGGCTTAGCATATTCCTGATTCTAAATTTGTTGAGTAATTAAATTAGTAGTAGTATAGAAGTAAAAGTTAACAAACATAAAAGAGCCTAATGTTTTTCTTCATTTGTGAAGCTTTGCCAATAAACTGTGTACAACAGAAAAGTGAAAGTAATTGGACCATCTAAAAATTAAGCATTCTAACATCTGCCAGACATTTTTCCTGTTGAGGCCTTCAGTTTAACATTAAAAAACCATTGTCATACAAATTAGTGTTAGTTCATTCTTCACTTGAATATGTTATTGCAATTATAAATTTTTAGATGATGATGTCCTCACTGGCATCGCCATGGGAACACCAGGCGAAAAGACAAATATTGGAAAGGTAGTGCAGAAGTCAGTTGAATCAGAAAATCCAGATGAAAGTGAAGAATTGCTTTCTGAAATTTCAGAAAGTGTTGAATCTTTTAGTACATCACAATTAGTTGAGGAGTCAACGACAACTACAACACCAGAAATGACCGTCATTGGATCACTGCAAGAATATACTCCATTTTCTGAATTCACAATTGGCCAAACATTGCCTCATTCCAGTACAAAACCAGAACCAACGTTAGAGCAAGCCTACATTGAAGATTACTACAGTCAAACGAAACTTTACCAGAGCCCAGTGAGTGTGTCTACTCCGTATTTGCCAGTAAAGAAACCATTCCCTAGTTTAGAAGAACCAGGACCTTCTGGCTTACAAACTCCAAAGATAAAAGTTGAAACAAATATTGAAGAACTTAGCGCTGTAGTTAAAAAACCGCAAATTTCGAAAAAATTGTATGTATGTCAGTCATGTCAAAAAACGTTTCAAAACGCTGCCAAGCTCGCCAAACACCAATTAAGTCACGGTACCGGCTCCTCTACATTCAAATGTGAACATTGCAAGAAAACGTTCACGTCAAAATTCAAATTAGTTCGTCATGCTCTCATCCACTCAGACCGAAAACCCTTTAGTTGTTCAGTATGTGACAGGACATTTCATCGAAAAGACCACTTGAAGAACCATATAAAAGTTCACAGTCCCAGCAAGAAGCATTACATTTGTGAAAAAGCAGATTGCAAAAAAGAATACACCTCATTGTTGAGTTTTAAGAAACACATGGCAGTCCACGCCGCTGAAGAAGGTAGTCTAGTGTGTCAGGTTTGTTTTCAATCGTTTGAGACCAAGGATGAGATTTTGTACCATTTAAAAGTGCACGCCGGTAGTCGGACAGTAAAAAATCCCAACGAAAAAAAATTCACGTGCGATTATTGTGACCGAAAGTTCTTCACGCGAAAAGATGTGCGACGCCACCTGGTTGTACATACAGGCATGCGTGATTTCCTTTGCCAGTTTTGCCCACAACGATTTGGGCGAAAAGACCATCTAGTACGACATATCAAAAAATCTCATTCGCAAGAACTAGAACAACAGGCTATTCCTAGCACATCCTCTGTTAAAATGGAAGTTACAGAAGCAGTACTTGTTAAATCAAAAACTCCGAAAACCCATATAGAGGAAAACTTCGACCCTTCAACTGTAGAACTGCCTGATATTGAAGTGACTTCTCTGCTGTTTTCACAAGAAGATTTGTCTGGCCTGAACATTGGTCCAGAACCGTTGGAATTCTTGCCGGGACCATCCACGCAACGGGTCCTCAAAGATCTGGAAAGTGAAAGTTTGGAAGAAATCGAAGAAAACCCGCCGGTTCCTCCGAGTTTAACTGAAACTATCGAACAATCGTTACCAGTACCGTTATTGGAAGAGCCGGTGTTTAGTGACCAAGAAATTTTGCAATTGTTGCAGGCAACCGACGATAAAAACCTGCCTTTGCCCGGCTTCAGTCAGACGTTTCAAACACCCCCTCCCCAGCCGCCTCCTAAACCGCCACCGAGACACTGATAGCGTAAGAGCCCTTTCAAAGGTTGCACTGAACTCTTCTTAGTCAATATTCGTAGGCTGTGCGCATAGAAAGAAGTAGACGTTTTATTGGCTATTTTTTCGTCACATACAACATTATAATAATAATGTTCATAAAATGACTGAAACTGACAAATCGGTAAGGATTTTCCCTGCCTTTTCCTTAGACAAGCAATAGTAAACTATCCAAATATATATCAATAATGTAAAAGATTTCTCGAATTCTTCTTGTGGTCGTTTTGGAGCCCAACCTATGGTCTTTTACTTTGCTCTAGGAAAAGGTATGGCCGTTATGGAGTGACTGAGTTATTCAGACGAATAATCTTACAAATATTAAGTCAGCTAAAAGTTCTGTTTTTTTGAATAAACTTTCAATATAATAAATCGTACCACCGTATTATCCCTGTAAGTATAACAGTTTCAATCTTTCGACTGTATGCCATACTTATACATATGGACATCAAAATAAAAAGAAACATTGAAAAAAGCTTTTAAAAACAAATCGTGAAAATTAGCCATTTGTCATACCGGCGGTTTTCAGTGCAATCGGTAATCTAAATTAATGCGTTAAAAAGAAAATTAAATGCCGTTTTCATAAAATTGACCTAGTTTTCTCTCATGGTGGCGGTTATTATTCACTAAAAAAAAGTCCTGTCCTGCTTCTGCATTTAAGCAAAATTTATTACAAAAAAATGCGAGCTTTTATTATTTGTGCTTTCACATTTTGTCATTTCGAATTGTTTTTATAATTTTTAGTACCAATTTATTCAAGCTAAAGACGTTATTAACTAAACTAAAAGTCGAAACCTTTATTTTAACTGCTGTTAGTGTTGTTATTTTAATTTATTATTGTTTATAAGTACTCGTTTTCATTTCATGTTTTGTCAGAAAAAAATAATATTTATTTAGTGTTTAAAAAATTATAACACCAACCTAATCTACAGGTACCGTGTTATCGTTGCGATTTAATCATTAATTAATTCGGTATAATAAAAAAAAGGAGAAGATGAATTCTGACATGTAAAGAAATGTAACAAGATGAAACAGCAAAGAACTGCTAAAAATATGCAGAAATTTTAGAATAAATGCAACTTTTTCTTGTGTACATTTCGTTTTAGATTCAGTATGCCCTTGGTGCTAATGATAAAATTATTATTTTGAATCCATGTAAATATAAATTATATAACTTATTACCTATCGATAAAAGTATATTTTTATACGCCCTGTTGAAACTAAAAGAAAAGTTTTATTTGGCTGTTATATTATGTAGGTAGTAAAATACTAAATACCCAAATACCCTATTTTCATTTATTGACCAAATTAATATTAATGAAAAACTGTATTTCATTTATTATTATTATTATTTTATTATCATAAGTGATTTTACTGACAATGACACAGATGGACAGTTGTTAGTACAAAACCATTCTAAATTTGTCGATTTCCTGCCAGAATTTTCTAATTATATCATTAACTCAGGTTCAAAAAAATTTTTTTCGGGCAGGACTTCGGCAAAATCCATTCCCACGGTTATACAATTCCGTAAACTACCTCAATGCAAAAAAAAACATTACTGTACAATCAGCTAGTCATAGATTTAAGAATTTTTAACAGTTTAAATAAAACATTAATATTTTATTTGCTGGTATTTAATATTTGTGTATTTGAACTACTTTTGAGTATATAATTATATATTTTTATACAAAATATAGTATTATTTTATGATTGTTTAACAGCGTTTTATTTCGTTGGGCTTTTAAGATTCTTTACATTGTATATACTTTCTTTGAGATTATTTTCCTTTTTTAAAAAAATATTTGTTCAATGGATAAGAAAACTTTCCCAAGTAATTAGAAAGTATTGCAAAACAGATCAGTTATTGTTGGTAAAAATGCAAATATATTTGCTTAATTATCGATTACAAAATTAAAAATACTTGAATTTAAAATAGCAATAGCGACTATGAATTAAGAGTAATATAGTCGCTGTATTCAATGAATAAAATCGTTGAATTAGGAACAAAAAAAAAGAATGAACGCAACATTAGTGAATGAACAAAGGAACTAGGTTGAATTAATTAGCGTTCGTTTAGTCAAGTTTCCCATACATCTTTCTTTTTTCGTTTTTCAACTAGCAGTTATAACATTTTTGAAAATGTATGGTGAAGTTTCTGCTAAGATTAATCGCTCTAATAAATCCGACCGTTTAAGAGAATATATACGTTTCATATTTGGTAAAATTTCTTAAAGAAATCGATTCGTTCAATACGCATACCAGGCAAAAATGAATAGAATTCCGTTCAGGGTGCAAAGTGGGCTCGCGTAACGGTATCTATTGAAATCAGAATATACAGTACATCCAGCATTCCAAGGAACCGAACAGTAGTAGAAAATATTTTCGTTGCATGAGTTAAAACGTACATACATACTAAGTAATAAATCATTTCGTTATTTACCTTTGTGAAAATAAAATTTGAAAGTGAGCAAATAGCTCTGAAAACAATTACAATAGACATTTAGTAGTGTGAGCGGTTGTTCACGTTAACGAATGTTATATTTAAAACGTAACAAACTTCATAATTAGCAAAAGAAACATACATACAAATATAAAACACTAATGAATGAAATGAAATTTTTGTATATTTCTGAGAATTTTTCGCATAATGGCTTTTGTACTTACTACAACCACTTACTACGAACAATATCTCTTCCGCTAATACGATTGGGGAAGTACCAAAGACATATATTGAAGATTTACAGCAGTGCTGCTACAGCAACGAGGAAATATCGATTATTTATTAAGGGCAATGGACGATTGTTTCTATAAGCGAAGGTTTGATTTGTTCACAATGTAAAGTAGTCTGACACCACATTATACGATGTTAACGCTATCCAGTGTCTACTGTAATTACCTACTGCATTGTGTAACTATCTAAATAACATTTTATTAAAAGTTATTTAAAAATAAATTTTATTTATACCGAAGCGAAATCGAGGTCCATAAATACCAAAATTTCCTTAGATACTTTTGAATAACTGTACTAATAAAAAGATGTGAATGTCAATTTTTTTTATTAACAGCGTGCCAAATTCCAAATTCCTACAACAAGAACAGTTGTGTGGCAGACGGACAGAATGATCTTATAAGGAATCAGTTTTTCTCTCTGAAGCGTCTGAAATCTTCATTCAGTTCAGAATTTAATGAACTGTAGTAAAATATGTGCATTTAAAATTCTTTCTATGGCAAAATCGGCAAAGCAGTTCAAAAGAGAGGTCGATGAACGTATGAATGTGGCATATTGGACATACTGTATATGTTCACTTTTTTTTTTAAGTGGAGTACTGAAATATGCTAAGAATTTAATTCACAGTTACTTCGGCTAGACACCGTTCTTTTCTAATAGACCGATTGCGTCTAGCGGTTGGTTAGTTGATTCAATAATAATTACTTGGCAATTTTCGTTTGTGAAAGATTCATATTCTGCTTTTTAAACTTGACCTAAATTCGCGAAATATCATTCCACTCGCAAAGCGAACTTATAAACTCCGAATATTGTTGAATTATTTTTGTATAAAAATAACATTTTTATGTGTAACTTTTCTTTGGCGTACATATTTATAACATTTCTTAAATTAAAAGTCAAAAATATAACTGCTGCATTGTTCGATAAATAAAAAAAATAGAGCGCCATAAACGGGTAGGTATAACTAGGTGAAAAAATGTTATTTCTATTTACTTAACATTAGTAACAAGTAAATAATCCTTACCATTTACAACATAAAGTGCTATCGCAAACATGAGGCGTACCTGAAATAGAAATAAAATAAAAATATAATAATAACGTTGNTGAAATAGAAATAAAATAAAAATATAATAATAACGTTGTTAAGTAAATATTTTAAATAATTTAATAAGTGTGGTCAAAAATATGAAAAAGCTTTTTAATTTTAAGCCTTTTAGAACTACCCTCTTGATTCTTAGGTAGGTTATTTTCAAATTAAAGGAAGCACTACTAGATTCATTGCAAAATATACAAAGCTAAATTAACCAGAAAACTACCCTTATTTTAGTTTGACTGAAACTGAATAAAATGTACCTGAACTTTATGAAAAAGAAATGTATTTAGTTTTATATTTCTGTTTTCTTTAACGTAAAGTATCAGGTTCACTAATATTTCTTGACGTGCCCTTTCTAAAGGTATTAAACACCTTTTATTTGTGTTACAAGTTTGATAAAAAAACTTCCCAATTCGTTTTTTACCACCGTTCTTTCCTTTAATCAAGCGTATGTAATATGGGTGGCCTAAGTAAGAGCCTGCACTTTACAAAATAAATATTTTAAAAATAATTTAAAACTATTTTTTCTTTGTATATGACTGTATTTCACCCTTCTAATTGATCTTGAAAGAAACAGTATTTAAAAGAAATTACAATTTTTTTTTACCATTATTATAATCAATCACCTGCCAATATTTCTTGTCTACTTACGACATTCGTAATCACATTTAATAAATAATACCTAATCTCCATCGTTTAAAAGTCTTCCCATTTGTTGATACTAAATTCTTGCGTTGTTTACTTAATTAATGAAAAACCCTTAATAAATTCCAAGAAATTCGAAACTGAAATTAAATCCGTTTATTATCTTCTCAAAATTGATTAATAAATTATCCAGCTATTATAAATCTAACAATCTACCAAGAGCGCAACAATAAAGGACTTCGCTTAAAATATACATATACATAATTAAGTTTTCGCGAGCCAACTGGGAATTGGGGAAATATGCTTTTCATTGTGGCCTTGACCTAACCGCATTGCAGAGGAGCTAGGAATAAAGGTTTCTTACCACCCCAACAAAAATGCCGTCGTTTCTTCGTACTTTAATTTAAACAAAGAGTCCATTAATATACTGAGTGGATCTTGTTCTAAACAGTACGAGAATTTAAGGGGCATTTTTAATTGAACTAACAAAATAATATTTAGATATATATTTCCTCTACGTATTGATTTCTGTTTGAAATAAATAGTCTTGTGACTAAATTTCGTATCATATTCATTTCTTCTGACGTAGAAGTCTTTTTAATTCTTAATTTTCATACAATTAGTTAGAAAAAATTGGACATCCTATATCTCATATTATATATATAACTAGTGACCCGCCCCAGCTTCGCACGGGTGCAATGCTGATACTAAATATATTTTTGTTTTATTTAGATTATTATCGAAAAGGGGAAATCTTCAAAAGATACCTCCTAAACATACTAAATATACAACAGAATGTCTTATATACAACATTCACAGTTTTTTTGTCATTAGACAATACAAACCGGCATCCCGGCCGGTACCGCCGCAACCGCTATGTCCCTGCATTTTAAATCTGTAATATCGTCGAAAATATTCATTTAAATTACATGCTGTAAAGGACCGTATTGATCTATATTGAATACACAATGTATTTAAGGTACTTAATTGGATAAGAATTAATGCTGTATTGCCTACAATCGCTTCGTAAATAAGTCATTATTTCTCATAAAAAATAAAGGATAAAAATGGTTATTGTGGGTTATTCCTAAGAGATAGACATATACCATCGCGGACTTTTTTGTAGACCCTTTTAAGATGTACAATATTGTAGTACATTATTTTGATCTATCTCGTAGGGTTCAGCCAGCGTTTGCAATGTAAGCGCAAAAAATGTGTTTATTTACGACATCACATTAGAAACCTCTAAAATTATCAG